>NC_134082.1:177813553-178116583 GCF_000715075.1 Nicotiana tabacum | reverse complement strand
TATTTTCCCCTCCAATTCCATAAAGCTATACTCCAGATATTCCAGCCTTTCACTGGATTTAGCAGCTCTCTCCTTCCACTCGTTAATCATCTCCATGTCAGCCTTATGTTGCACCATATGCTCAACTTCAGACTCTTGAACCCTTTTCTGCAGCTTGTTGTACTTCACCTCTGCCTCAGCAACCTCGTCTATGACTCGATGACCCCAGCTATGTTGTCCTCCAACCATGAAGGGTAAAGGTATGAGTGGCCCGCATGGGATCGGCCTGGCTCGATGGTATCCTTCTCTACAATAATCTTCAAGTCCCACATATGTTGTGCTTCATTCTTATATGGGATGGCGTCCCCTTGGAAATTGGCCCTGAAGTGACACATCTTAGCAACCCGTGGTATAATTTGTCTCATGCCTGCTTGCCTCATAACCTTGAGAGGAGCGTAAGGGTATATGCCCCTCAACCCAATCAAAACCAAGTGTGGAAAATCTCTGGACCTGATGATGAACTCATTGGTAGGGAACCACTCGAACATCCACTAGACCTGCTCCTCGGTCAAATTTCGAAAAGCTGTACCCATCCCACAGCATCCTCTGGTTGAGCAAACATATATGGAATACAGTTCATTCTTTTGGGATGATGGAAGGCTATGTGATCATTCCACAGCCTTCCCAGAAATTCTTCACGGTATTGTCCCTTTTGGAGATGTTCCAACAACCAGACCTGCAACAGCAAGTTGCAACCCTCAAAGAACCTGAACCCTTTCTGACACCACTCCAAAGCCCGGTACATATCAACAACGATCATGGGAACGATAGTATATGTTTCCCCCTCGATCCATCCATTAGAGTTTTGGTTACCATGGCCAGCCTAGTATGGATTCTGTGAGCACGTGATTTTTGCCTCACGAAAACTACTCCAAAATAAATCAAAGAAAAAAATAAAAATTCTCTTAGTGTGAAATTTTTTTTGGCATTTATTAATTATTTGTGTTTTGTCCGTAAATGTTTACTTTGTTATAATTGCATGCATATCTAAGATTTAATTATGCATTTAAGAATTAATTAAAAAAAATCACAAAAAATATGCATTTATCTTATTTTTCGTCACTTAAATGTGTCATTGTGTGATTATTGTTTTGTCCTGTGTGTTAATAGTTGTTAAAGGGTGATTAATATTTTCTGTAAGGGTAATTTTGATTTTTATAATTTTTAAATTAGGAATTTAATAATTAAGGAATAAAATTAGAAAATGAAAAGAGTTGATTAAATGGGCAAAACGGATCTGGGCCAAGAATTTTTAAACAAAATTAGGCCCAAAGTTCAAAAGACCCGGCCAAGTCCAGTATGCATACAACCAAATCCAAACGACGCCGTATTGGCACTTCAAATCTGGGCCATTGACTCGTTTCAATCAAACGGTCCAGTTCAGCCCTTGCTTAAATGAAACGACGGCGTTTTAAGCTATCAGATCTGAACCGTTCATCTATCTTGATCCAACGGCCTCAATAATTCACCAAGACCCGATCTACTTCACCCCCGGGCCAACCCTTTCCCTCAACTTAAACCAAACGATATCGTTTGGTTAAGTGAGCTGATCCTGACCGTGTATCTTACCTGATCCGACGGTCAAGATCAAACCACCCCATCCCTATAAAAGCCTAAATCCTACCCCAGCCCCCCAAACCAAACACCCCCCCTCTCCTGTTCATCATCGTCTTCAGACGATACCCCCAAAACCCTAGCTGCCCTAACTCCCCCTCACCTGAAACCCGGCGGCAACAACGCCGCCGGTCACCACCTTAACACCCCTAAACCCTCTGACCATCCTCTATCCGAATATGATAACCACTAAGCTCAAATCTTCCTGTAGTTCCTCGAATCTTCATTTGATGATTTGAGCCAAACTCAGATCCAAACCAACCAGCCCCTAATTAACACCATAACACCCCCTAACCTGCCTCGTTATAGATCTGTTGTTCGTTTGGCTCGAATCACCTCAGAGCTTCTCGAATCTTCATTTGAAGATTCGAGCCAAACATGAACTCACCCAGATCTGTCTCAAATTCACACCCAATGACCCCTAGGCCTCCCTCACCCCTAAGTCATCTTTGGTTCCCTTCGAATCTGCCCAGATTTGGTCGAACCCTAAATCTGAGAAAAAGTGAAACCCTAAAAATGCCAAATTGTGGAATTTGTCCGATTAATTAAGGGATTGAGGTCTAAGAGACTTTAATCGAGGTATTATCAATTGAGAATACTTCGAATAAAGTCTATTCAGCCTCAAAAGGTCCGAATCCAAAGCTGAGATTTGTCCGTATGAATTTGAAGATTCAGAGGTATTTTTCCTACTTCTTTTTGTATTCTATGTGTATATTGTTGCTTGTTTCATTAGTCTATGTAATTTTCCCATCTTTTATTTTTGATTCTGTCTCATACCCGTTCATGTGATCAAATAATGGCATTTGTCTCTGTTTGTTATGTTTGTTTACAATGTGTGTAATCGACTCGATTAAGTTCGTCGATTAGTTATATTATGAATTCCCGTTTCTGATAATGCTGATTGAAATAATCTGTTTCTATTTATAAATTGTTTGTTGACAATTATTGTAGATAGTCAGTCGATTAGTATTTGTCAGTTAAATCATGCTTGTTTGTAAATCAATGAGTCAGTCAAATGGATGTTTGTGTGTGTTGATTTCTGGGCAGTTAGTTTCAGGGCATTGTCAATATACTGACAATGCCCCTGCATTTGTTTGATCTTAGTTCAATTTTCAAATTCAGTTTAAATTGTTCTGTTGTTCAGTGTGATGTTATTGTGATGTTGGGTTTAAATTCAATTTTACAAGTGTTGATTAGATACAATTGTGTTAGAAGGTTACATTCTTACTTAAGATTCAGTCCAGAGCTTAAGAGAATTGGTTATAGATGTTTAAATCAGAAAGCAGGTTGATAATTAAGTTTGAACAGATTATAAAATCTGTTTTGTATCAGATTCTGATTTTTGTATTTAGGGCAGTAATAACAGTAGGATTTCAGGGGTATTTCTGGGATAGAAATAGTAGGAATAATATGTTAGTATTAGTGTGTTATAGTGGAATGTTGATGACTATAATTTAATGAGATAATGGGAAACAAAGGGTAATGGGAGTGCTGAAAATCAGGAAAAAGTTTTACTTAATGGGATTTAAAGTAGAAAAGCAGATTTTGAATGAGATTTTCTGATTTTAAAAGAAAGAAGGGGTCCAGGCAGCATTAGGGGAGGAAAACTTGTATAAAGAGGGGGAGTTGGGACTGATTTTAGAGGGGACACACAAGGAAAAACCAAGAGAGAGGGAACCATAGAGGACAGAGGACCATAGAGAGAAAAAGAACCAGAGATTTAGAGGAAGGAGAACCATATATATAGAGAGAGAGGAATCTGAAAGAGAGATTGAGAAGAGAAGAAAAAACAGAACTAAGAAAAATAAAAGAGAAGAAAGAATCTGGAACAGAAAAATAGAAGAGAAAGAAAGAACATCTGAAACATTGTTTCTTGAATCCGTTCGGGTTTTGTTTTGTCGATATTGCTTGGTTTTAATCTGAAATTCTTCTTAAATTTCTGTTACTGTTCGTTTGGTTTCACGGGACTTGTTGTTTTGCTCAAATTTGCTGCATTATTGGTATATTCTGTTGGTTTTGTTGCTGCTGCTACTGCTGAACTTTACCTCTTTCACCCTTATTTCCAGGTACATATCTGTAGACTCATGTCATGAAAAGTTTCAATATTGTCAGTAAATGAAATCTGGAATATCAAATATGTCTGTTGTTCATAGGCATTAGTTGAATTTAATTTTTATTAACTATTAGCTTGTGCTTGACATGATGACTATTAGTTAATCATTCCCTTTTGAAGTTCGTATAAATGTTGTAATAATGTTATCTATTTAAGAATTTCATTAAGTATAGTTATGATTGAATTGTCAAGATAGGGAACATGACATAAAGTTGGCCATTAATTAAGTCTTGTGACATTGTTAGTTAAGTAAGGAATAGTATGGAAATATCAAAAAACTATATTACTAGCCTATTTTGTCAAATATCTGATTTAATTGTGGATTGAATGATGTTAGTTGTATTTTGTTCATATATGGCGTAATAATGGTTATGTTTATAATCAATAGTTGAAAGGTGCATTGATGCAATCCGTTATGTTTACAATGTTGGAATATGGTGAATGGTGTAGATGTATATTTACGTTATATGTGGTATCATCTTATTAAGTCAACATGTAGATTAGTTCTCTTTCTTAATAACAAATGGCCTAGTTATTTGAATGTGATCAACTCATTTCTTTAAAAATAATGTAAAAGATAACGTCAACAATTTTTACAACGTGTAAAGTTAGTGTTTGCCAATAGTTCGCATAGGTTGAGAATAAAAATTGGTTTGATTATGTATATCCCAAACTCAATCATAAGCAGAATTAACCAAAATAATCATGCCTATTGGATTAAGAACAAGTGATGTAGAAGGAGATTAGGTTTATAAATTGTAACAATTTTAAGAATGTAAAAATAGCATTCGCTACACATAGAATAATGAAAATTCTTCGAAAATATCACTTCCTTTCTTAAATCAATTCTTTTCCTAAGTTTTATACGCAATTCGCTTTTTGGGTAGGCAAATATTGTATTTACTATAAAAATGGTAGTATTAATCACACATTGTTTATTTTTTTTTACTCTTTAAATTCGAATGGTTTTGAGGAATATAATTCACACGCGAAAATATAATTTGCGGTCAACACTTAATAAATTGTAAATTCTTTTCAAGGAATTTAGAGGCATCTCAAATAGTGATTTCTCATGACTTTCACATAAAAAATGTATGGATGTAATAAACAATTTGTGGAAAATTTATACTACCATCAAGAATATTTTGTATGATTAGGGATACGTTCGCGTGACCTGATTATATTTCTAAAGGCAATTCGGATTATGCGTTCGCGCAACTTCGAGCGAACATTTAATAAAAAGGGGGGTTCTTCGGAGAATATCAAATCAATTTCATATAACCCGAGATGTGCAGTTCACTATTTAATCATACAAGAGCGACGAACGTTCTTAATTTTATTTTAAGCACAATTTCGAACATAAGTCTATTTTTATAATAAAAATAAACAAAAAATAATATTATCAATCTTATTGTGTACACGTATGCGTGACACGATTCTTTACGTTTATAAAAATATATAACACGAATATACGTACGCGTGATTCGTTTCAAGAAAATCTTTAATTGTAGCGGTAACAAAATCATGTATTTAGCAAATCGAGATAATTAAGCCAAGTATAATAACAGTTAAGCGACCGTGCTAGAACCACGGAATTCGGGAATGCCTAACACCTTCTCCCGAATTAACAGAATTCCTTACTCAGATTTCTGGTTCGCAGAATAACAAACAGAGTCATGTTCTCCTCGATTCAGGGATTAATACCGGTGACTTGGGACGCCTTAAAATTCCCAGGTGGCGACTCTGAAATAAACAAACAAATCCCGTTTCGACTGTCCTTTAATTGGAGAAAACTCCTTGCACCCCCGCGGTGGCGGAAAGAGGAGGTGTGACAGATTCTATCCCCTTGAATTGGGAATACCAGTATGCCCAAGAAGCACATAATAAACACGAAGACCCTACGATGAATACAACTCAGGGAGGTGATTGAGAACTCATCGTCAAAGTTACGGTAAGAGCTGCTGTAACCGTATCTTTCATAAAGGAACTCAAAAGTTATGTAGGAGTCCTTTAGGAATTTCAAGTTGTCATTCTTCTTTAGCCCCACCATTTTCAGAAATCCCCTAGCAGTGAGATTTTCAAGTGCTAACAGATTAGGGCTATCCCAATGCAACCCAGCAAATCCTCTTATTTCTTCTAAGAGGGGAGTCATTTCTATATTCCCAAAACGGAACACAGCCCTTTCCTTGTCCCAAAACATAGTTGCAGCCTCGATCAGCATTTTGTTGAGCTGAAGATCCAACAAAGAAGGCAAGTGTCCTAAGACTCGTTTCACATGGTTTTGGTCACATGAAGGAAGATCCCTCCACTAATCTAGCAAGAGTGAGGGTATGCTACCAACCATACCAAATGACCTCGTGTCTCATTTTCTGCAGAACAAAGAGAGTTAGGCCCTTTCCCCCTCCGGGGTTGTCTATTTATACAGTAATGATTAGCATATTGGCACTTATTTCTCCAAATTAATGTACATAATCGTGGTTACATCCATTAGGATTATGAAAAACCCGATGGACTTTTGGACAAGGCTTGACTTAAAGGGTTATTTTGCGGACATCATATTAAACCAGCTAGGTTTGACCATGATGCATGTACAATTGACCAGAGTAAGGCTGTTATAGAGGTCTAGACTGGGATCCTCAAGAGGACTTCTTGAGGGGGAAAGGCATGGAACCGTTGAACGCACCGCTGATCGACTAGTTTTACCGCAAATACACCTTTCCGAATTTAGAGGGTGATGTATAGGAAGAGCGCAAACACTCATCAAGCATTGTTATAGGATTAATTACGCACGAGTGGAACATGATGTGGAGCATGAGTTATGCATCAATAAATAGCATGTTGTAAAGTATTTGCACGTAAGAAAAATAATAAACGCAATATTTAAATAATTTAAAGACAGTTACGAAAAAAGAAAACGAGGAGACAAGTCAGTTTCAGGAATAAAAGAATCATAAATGCTTGAAAATAGACAGTTAAATTCAAATAAGGGAAAAGAGTACGCGGGATATAGCATGCTTGGACTAATTCACAAAATAAGTTCGTTATGGTAAGAGCCTAAAAATATCCCCAGCGGAGTTGCCATGCTGTCACGCCCCCTTTTTCCCTTTTTGACGGGGAAGTCTGGGTTTCGACATTCATAGGGGGAGATAACTCGTTTCCTTTTGGGAATTGGGTATTTGAAGAGTCGTCACCTAACGATTATGGTGCGTTAGGCCACCTTGATCAATTAACTCATGGACTAGTTTGCATTACCAGAGATTTAGGGTAAGAGCTTGAAATACCCTTGATAGGAAGGTGTTAGGCACCCATCGCGGTCCACAACGGTGGGTCTCGGCCGAACTTAAACTTATGAATTAGTCATTTTAACAAATAAATGGGTTTAACACATACTTGCAAATAGAGACATGTCCTGACATTCTAAGCACATGTATGATTATAGTAATAAAACAAGGGAAAATGTTCGAACAAGTTGCACATATATAAAGAAAAGTAAATTCATTTAAACAACGAAAGTTACGAAAGAGGGGTCCTAGGTTGGTTAGCCTACATGATCATTCCCACACAATGCCCGATAATTACTCCTCAATGAGGGGCTACGTAGGACATTAGCGCGTAGTCATCATATCCTTACTACCCAATTTCCTCCCCTTGGTCATAGCCTAAAGCATTCTAGCAACCTTGAAAGGTATCCTATGTGTGCACTACCCGTCCCTTCCTTATAGCCCTGAAAGCATTTAGGACCTCTAATTTAAGTAGTTCTAGACCATCCTAAGGTATTTAAAAGGAGAAAAGTCTAAGCGTCAATCAAAATAATTAGGACTGTATTTCAAGAGGGAAAAATTAAAGCCTGACATTTTACCTCCGCAAACAGAACAAATGAGTGCACGTCTTGAATAACAGTTTCAGGTATTTGAAAGAAAAACCTTAGAACATGATATTTAGGTGAGCAGAGAGTATACAATATTGAATTAGGACCAAAGTGTCAAAGAACTGAATCCTACTTGCCTACTAATTCTTTTAAACCTGTTGAATGTGAGCAGTCTCAAATAACAAGGCGCAGTTTTATAGTTTACAGGGTTTTATTCGCCCTACAGACTTGCCTAGACGCGTAATAGTGATATCCTAGGAGCATGATATCTATTATTGATCAAGAATGCAATGAAACAATAATCAGTTTTCTTTTAAAATGGCAGTTTAGATCCTATAGGCATGTTCTCTAGTAATATTAATTAAGACAGCGTTGAAAACTTATTAAAGTAGCGGACAAATTAATTATATAAACCAATTCAGACTAAACATGAATTAAACTGATTTTCCAACTAAACTGGTTTTAAGTCCTATAGGCATGATTTCTAATTAAACATAAGGTGAAGCAAACAGAATTCATTCGACCAAAGTGAAATCCCTATAGGCATAATTTCTATTAAGGCTAATTTTAACTCCTATAGGCATGGTACCTAATTATTGAAAGCCGATTTAGATCCTATAGGCATGGCTTTTAATTGTATGGAAGTAAAGCAAACAGAACCTATTTAAACCAAAGCATATCCTATATGCATGTTATCTAACAAACACACTTAAATCAATGTGGACCCTATAGGCATGGTATCTATCCAGCTTTACCCACAATACATAACTAACCTCCCATTTCACTAGTTACCCTAATATTTATTTACAAATAATTATTACAGACCAGGATTGAATAAATTATATAAACAGAATAGAAATTAATCTATAGGGAGCTTGAAGTAGGCCCAAAGTGATTTCCAAGCCTCCAGTAGTCTCAAATGCCCAAAGTTCCATAGACAATTTCATGTTTAGGTGTGTTAGAGTTCCCTAAGGACCTCAAGGAACTCGGGCAGTGCTCACACCTAGACCTTTCTCAAATAATAACTGATTTAGGTGTAGTGTGGAAGTGCCAGCCCTAACATGCCAGAGTTCAGAGAGATCTCAAGGGTCTCAAGGTAGTACAGATATCAGAGGGGCATGACCTAGTATTCTAAGAGTAAGTAAAAGTGCATAATGGTTTGAAGGAGTTTAAAAGAAAGGTCTTAGGAATGAAAAGAATTTCTGAAAACCATTAGTGATAAAACAGTTTTGAGGAAAGTGTAAAGAAACAATTTGCAATTAGAATGCAAATCATAGAACAAATAGTTTTAGGGAGTACTTTGGCAAGCAGCTTTCACATAAGGGAAGCGGGGTTGGGAACACAGAGAATACACCTCAATGGAACACACAAACAGCAGGATACATAGAGTTTTGAAGGGTTCTATAGAACTAGTAGGTTAGATAGAATGCAACGATGATCACAGCAGAAACATGTTGAGGACACCTAAACAACACAGCTAGAATCACTTTAAGAAGATTGACTAACTTATTAGGAGGGGGACAAAACAGGTAAGGACTTAAATGAGCATGCTGGACAGGTATTAACAAGTGAAGGCATGCTAGTTACATAGAAGCAGAGTTTAGGCATGCTAAATAAACAGTATTTAATCAA
This sequence comes from Nicotiana tabacum, assembly GCF_000715075.1. Classification (NCBI taxonomy): domain Eukaryota; kingdom Viridiplantae; phylum Streptophyta; class Magnoliopsida; order Solanales; family Solanaceae; genus Nicotiana; species Nicotiana tabacum. The sequence goes on along the minus strand of NC_134082.1, from coordinate 178,107,317 downwards.
ACAGCTTAGTTACATATGTAAACATGTTAAACAAGGTAGAAAACAAGAAGGTAAAGTAGAAACATACTAATCACAGATTTGAATAGGCAGTATTGAGCATGCTGGGTAAGAAGTAAACTATCACGACCCCAAATACCGAGCGTGATGGTGCCTATCACGTTACTAGGCAAGCAAACTAATCAATTAACCATAACCCTTTTACCTTTAACATTAAGCCATTTTCTAGAACAAGTTTTAAATACCAAATTTATTATAAGCATTTAAGCAATAGAAATATGTGGAAGTCAACATAACTGGGAAACTACGCAGCCCCAACAATCTGGCGTCACGAGTTTAGAGCCTCTAGTACATGTCTGAATAGCTACTACATCATAAGTCTAGGTAAATGCGGAAAGATAATAAGATAGAGAGGAGAAAATAGGGCTGCGGACGACATGCAGCTACCTTGAAATTTCCGTCAAACATTGGATCAGCTGAAGACCCTCACTCGGCCGCTCGGGCACCTGGATCTGCACACAAGGTGCAGAGAGTAACGTGAGTACACCAACTCAGTAAGTAACTAAAGTAAATAAGGACTGAAAGCAGTGACGAGCAGTTCAAAAAGCATATATCTGAATAATCAACAAAATAACGGGTCAGTTTTACAGTTTAGAATCAGTTTCATCATGAGATCAACATTTCCAGTTTAAAACATTTGAAATCAGATACTTAGCAATATATCCAGTAGAGACTTATTTAAAAGAAGAGTGAATTCAGTGAAATCATCATAGACGGGCCCCTCGGGTAAGGAATCACTTGGAATATGGCCCTTCGGGTAGCCTCTCAGTCACTCGTGACTCAACTCTTGTCACTTAGTACTCACTCTCAACACTCGACTCATTAATATCCCATAATAATAGAAATCATAATAACCACTATGACGTGTAGCCTGATCCGTAATTTATAGTCGACTACGCTCACTGGGGGTGTACAGACTCCGGAGGGGCTCCTACAGCCCAAGCGTCATATAGCTGCGGCGTGCATCCCGATCCATATAAGTATCGCTGCGGCATGTAGCCCGATCCATAACTCACATATATATAATATCCTCACAATTAGGTTCTCAACCTCTCTCAGTCATTAACTTCACAGCCTCTCGGGTACAACAATAGAAATTAGGGAACTCAGCCCAAACAGTCCTCACAATTAGGAGTAGAGTGATATAATCAGTTTTTAATAATTTAAACATGTAAAACAAGACTGAGGATATACTTCTAGTAAGTAAAGTGAGGAAAAACAATCAAAATGCCCATAAGGTTTTCTACAGGTCGGCAAAAGGCCCCAAACATGGCATACAACCCATAATACAGTGTAAATGACTGAAATACAGAATAATATAAGATTTCCAAATCAATTACGTGGCTTAATAGTCGCTACGGGACGAACCAAGTCACAATCCCTACTAGTGTACGCCCACATGCCCGTCACCTAGCATGTGCGTCACCGCATTTATCAAAACAAGTCAATTACCGGGGTTTTGTACCCTCAGTTCCAGATTTACAATGGTTACTTACCTCAAACCGGTGAAAATACTACTCTGTGATGCCTTTGCCCCTCGAATTGGCCTCCACTCGCGTCGAATCTATCCAAAATCAGAATCACAACATCAAAATATGCTAAGGGAACGAAGCCCAAGCGAAAACAATCAAAAATACCAAAAATCCCGAAATTGGCCAAACCCGACCACCCGCCCCACATCTCAAAACTCGATAAAATCATACCAACGGAATATTTATCCTCCCACGAGTCTATAGATATCAAGAACACTAAAATCGGAGTCCAAATGGCCCTTCAAATCCTCATTTAAAGGCCTCTTAAACTTAAGCCCTAATCCCCCATTTTTAGCCCTTTAATTCCTTTAGTTACAGCCTTAATCCATGAAATACTACCATAGAAATGTATTTTAGGTCCGAAATCCTTGCCTTAACGAAGTCTCCTTGATTTCTCTCTTCAAAATCTCCCAATGCTCCCAAATCCGTGTTTAAAAATGGTGAAACCCTTCAAAAATCACGAAGGAAGACTTATATACATTCTGCCCAGGGATACCCGCATCTGCGGTACCACATTTGCAGCTCCTCATCCGCTTCTGTGGAATTCACTTAACCGGCCTCGATAGCATTTGCGACCCTATTTCCGCATCTGCGACATTGCAGATGCGGTCTCCTTACCGCTTCTGCGGTCTCAGCTCACCTGACCAATTTTTGCTTCTGCGACCAACTCTCCGCTTATGCGGCGCCGCACCTGGGTCCCCTATCCGCAGGTGCGAAAATACCATAAGCAGCAAATTCAGCTGCTGCAACAAAATTCCAACTCTTCCGTTAACCATCCGAAATCACTTCGAGGCCCCCGGAACCTCAACCAAAAGCACAGACATATCCTAATGCCTTATACAAACTTGTTCCAATCATCAAAACACTTCAAACAATATCAACTCAACCAAAACATCTCGGATTCAAGCCTAAGTTCCTAAAATCTTCTGAATTCTGCTTTTGATCAAAACCCAAAACCTCGTCCGAATAACCTGAAATTTTGCACACACATCCCAAATGACACCCCGAAGCTACTGCAATTCTCGGAATCCCATTCCGACCCCTATATCAAAATCTCGCCTATCAACCGGAAATCCCCAAAATCTCAACTTCACCAATTCAAGCCTAAATCTACTCCGAACCTCCAAAACTCATTCTGATCACACTCCTAAGTCTCAAAGCACCTCCCGAAGCTAACCAAACCATCATAACTCACATCCGAGCCCTCTAACACATAAGCCAATATCCGGTTGACTTTTCGAACTTAACCTTTCTTAAAAGAGACTAAGTGTCTCAAACTTCACCAAAATCATTCCGGATTCAATTCGACCGACCTGATACCACAAAACACAATAACAAAGCATAAAGAAGCAGAAATGGGGGAAACAGAGCAGTAACTCATGAGAGACTGGCCGGGTCATCACATAAACAGAAGCAAGAATGGACTCAGGCCATATGAACTAAGACAGTAAATAAACACATAGGTTTAAATTCTTAAAAATTAATCAGAAGCATACCTAGTTAAAGAAAGAAAAAACAAGATGTGAACAAGGTATTGTGCAATTCCCAGCCTTGGCTTGCAGTCGGCTAGAACAACAGGGATCACAAGTAGCAAAGAGAGCAGAGGGAGAGCCTTTTAGAGTGTAAAGTGATAGTTTCTGAACTATTATTCATGTTGAAATTAAAATAAGAGGAAGTTTATATAGTAATCAAGAGTTAAACAAACTAAGGTAATAGATCAATTAAGTAGCAAATAGGGAAATTCACAGAATCAGTCACACACGTAAAATCAGTTAGTCTTCCCCTTAATCTGTCACGACCCAAAATCCCAACCCGGTCGTGATGGAGCCTCTCGTGAGGACAAGGCCAGCCAATCAACAAAATAGTACATCTCTTTATAATTACTTAGCAGGAATAAGTCTAAATCGTGGGCAATATAATCTTAAATGCGAAATAAACGTGATAGAATAAGGAAAACCATCCCAACTCAGCCCGAAATCGGGGTGTCACAAGTCATGAGCTACTACAGAGTTTACTAATATTTTACAAAGTCTGGAATTATCATAAATAACAAAGATAAGGGAGAAAACGGGGCTACGGACGTCAACAGCTACCTCGTTACTCCTAGTCACCGCCTGGCCTGGAAAGAATCAGCGCTCATGAGCGATTTCACCTCCGTCTGTATCTGCACACATGGTGCAGGGAGTAATGTGAGTACACCGACCCAGTGAGTAATAAAAGTAACTACAGTCCGAAGATAAGAAAACCTAGTAAATACACAAAGTAAGCTAAAATCCAAATATGCAGCAACATATGGAACTGAGCAGCTAAACAACAGTATAGATACAAATACATGAATACAATGCAATGCATATGATGGTACATTCCCGTACCCACTGCGGCGTGCAGCCCGAGCCATCCCTATTTATTTATCATCGACGACGCTCACTAGGGGTGTGTACAGACTCCGGAGGGGCTCCTACAGCCCAAGCGCAATATCTTGGTCAGTCATTGTTACCTGACCGGTCAACTATTGTTACCTGACCAATTTATATCATACAGTGCCATTGTTACCACTGTTCAAGTATATCATCCAGTGTCATTGTTACCACTATTTCAAATATATCACACAATGTCATTGTTATCATTGTGTCAAGTATATCACACAGTGTCATTGTTACCACTGTTTCAAGTCACTTTATAATCAGTCCAGAAAATAATATAATAAGCCCCTTGGGCATTTACAAAACAAAAGTTCCCAGCCCGGAATACATTTAAAAATATCATTTAAGTTTTCAACACTTAGAATTATGGCTGAGTTTACAAAACAACATTTAAAACCTTGGACTGAAATTAAATGATATGCAAATCATGCTAAGCAGTAATATCAATCCTCGAAGGATTTTACAAATCGGCACAAGGCCCCAAACATGGCATCAAGCCCAGTAATATCAATGAAGTATGTGTATCAATCACCAGTATAGTATAAACATCACACGGGGTGGACCAAGTCACAATCCCCAGTAGTATCCGACCCCGCACTCGCCATGGAGTGCGTGTCACGCCTCAATATAGCGTTACGATGTGAAAGTCCGGGGTTTCAAACCCTCAGAACAGCATTTACATCTATTACTCACCTCTAGCTCGCTATGCCCTTGCCTCTCTAATTGTCCTCCTCGTGTGACGAATCTGCCAAAAATCACACAAACCTCGATGAAGTTCAATTTCTAAAAGACGAGGTTTTAACCGTACATATCTGAAATTCTCCCCTTAATGATACTATAATGATCCCATACATTTATGTAACTTCAATCTACAATATAACACTCAATATGGCCAATATTAGTACTAGATCCCATAAATTATGCCATTTTGGCATATTATCAAACATCTTGTAGGTATAAATATTTACACCTCTTAACTATAGCATTGGTTCCTCCAACTATCACCATTAACCAACAATTCATCACACTATTATTCTTTAACAATTTATACTCCTAACATCACATGTGTGATCAACCATTCACACCCAAACCAACAAAAATTCCATCAAATAAATACCTCTAAATCCCTACCATGTTCATGTATTTAAATAGGGAATTTATGGCTTCCGACCACCATACAATAAGTTGTAATACTTGACTCATACTCATATTTCCATAATATATCCATATATGTGAGTCTAAGGTGTAGGATTTACCTTTTGGAAGAAATCTTGCAAAACCCTTGTTTGAGTTCTTGAAGGAATTTCTTGAAAATCTAAGGATTTTTAAGATCAATCCATATTATTATAAGTGTTTGGGAGTAGTAATCAACTCAAAATACTCCAAAAATCTTACCTTAGGAGTGCAATTAGGTGCCTTGGTCGAATTGGGGGTGTAGAGGAAGCCCTAACTTGAGAAATGACTCAATTCCTTTCATTTTCGGTCTTTAAAGTACTTAAAAACCTTCAGTCGCGTAGTTCGCGCGTTTTGCTGAGCATTCTGCCTCAGACGCGCGAAATGCGCGACTTCACGCGATACTTCGCGCGCTCTGACACCTGACTAGTGAAATGGTCATAACTTCCTCTATACACTTACAAATGATGAATGGTTTATTGTGTTGGAAACTAGACTCAAAGGGCTTTAATTTAATAGGTTGTAGCTCACACAAATCCTTATATAACAAGAGATATTATCGTTCAAAGTGAGGCCTTGTGCGCACTCATTTACAACTTTCGTCTATTATGAAATTTCCAACTTCAAAAGTTCCCGTTAGCCATCCGAAATCATCCTGAGGTCCTCGGGACCTCAACCAAAAATACAAATACATCTTGTAATATTATTCAAACTTGTTCCAATTATCAAAAAACCTCGACTAATACCAAAATTATCGAATTACACCGAATTCAAGTCTAAGTTCCTTTAAAACTTTCAAAACGCGCTTTCGATCAAAACTCGACCAAAATATGTCCGAATGACTTGAAATTTTGCACACATATCCAAAATGGCATAACGAAGCTACAGAAATTCTCGGAACTCCATTCCGACCGTCGGATCAAAATTTCACCTATCAACCGGAAATCGCCAAAATACTAACTTCGCAAAAATGAGCTAATTTCTTCACCGGACCTCCAAAGTTAATCCCGATTGCGCTCCTAGGTTTTAAATCATCCCCCGAAACTAACCGAATCATCAGAATTCAATTCCGAGCCCTCTAACTCACAAGTCAACGTCCGGTTGACTTTTCTAAACTAATTCTTCCTTAAAAAGACTAATTGTCCCATTTCATACCAAACTCGATCCGAATTGACTCAAATTCACCAAGTACACATATTGAAACATGAATAAGCACTTAACGGGGAATACGAGACGAAAATACAGGAAACAACGGTTCGGGTCGTTACATTCTCCCCAACTAAAACAAACGTTCGTCCTCGAACGTGCCCAGACTTGTTCCAAAAGCCCAACAATTGCTGAATAACCTTACCATGTATAAATCCGGGGATGAACTCACGTCATCCTATCTCACGTAGGTCTGATAATACAATAAAACTGAAATTTCATAGCCATTTAGACCATAAACCGTAGACCCACATTGTACTTTCCGAAGTCATACCCAGAATTAACACGAACCAGCTGTAATAACCCACAATCCAACACTCAGAACGATAGTCTCTATTCACAGCAGTTGCCCACAATACCCAAATACCGATAGAAAACCTCTTGTTAGCTAAAGTATTATTCCAACACATTCATATACTGCCAACTATAAATAAAACACGCGATAAAACGTAACCATTTCTCAGATCAACCATTTATAAAGTCATTTCCTCTTTTACTAATATCGCAACAGATCTCCGAGCCGAACCTCGATATTATCCTCCTAACAAGCCGGAATCGATTTTTGTTCGTATTCATCACTTCCCCTAATGATCACCTCAAATCCAACACACCACTCTGGTGTTATAACACCCCAAGACATGCCTAAGCCACAACTTGCATAATACTTGCACCCATAAGAAACGGTCCGAACATACTCAAATCATGAATATGACTCCACTGAGAGAGTTGTACCTCAAACTCTAGTACTGCCACAACACAAGGCTGAGACCCGGTCTCACATCATAGAAATAGGACACACAATTTGACCAGCAAGGTCATGTTTCCACACATCTTTGCTGCAACGTGCGATCTTATCCAAATACTACTCCAGATGAAACACCTCAAGTCACAATGCTTGAAATTGACAACCATGCTCAATTTATGGCTGGATCCAGAGCAAATCATTACACCCACGGTGATACAAATAACACCTACTACGCAAACCTGATAGAACATAATCCAACTCACCTCGCCACTCAACCCGTGGCATTCCCGGCATAGCCCATGGCACAATAGTTCAGAATTGCCTGACGCTAAGACAACCAGTCTAAATTCTGACATCACATACAAAATCTAACATACCAGCAAGTAAAGATCTACTAGAACCTCCAAATTTTGATAGCCGTTAAATAGTACCGACGCACACGATCCACAACCACAATATAGCCTGTACATGAGAACTCCCAGTCTCCAACTCCATGTAGCACACGCATCATCATACCTTACCCCAATACTATTGAAGTGCCATCAACTTAATCACATTGGCCTTTTTCTGAAACATGTAACCTCTACAAATCACTATGATTAGAAGTAAAAATTTCCTTAATCATCTGAAAATCATTCACCCTAATCATCTGAAGCTCATTTCTCTAATCACCCAAAGTTGCCTGTACTGCCTAAGAATGTTATGAATTTCCATTCAGGACTGAACCATGACCTTACACACGCAATTCTCAATCCTTCACAACATATCACATATACCATATCATCCTAAGGTAACATGAGGACTTCACCTCCCCTTCCAAACCAGGAATGTTTACGTACTCAATTAGTCAAGAACTTTCATTGATCCCCTCTAGAAGAAAACCATTACACATCCCATGCTCTGCATGACACATATAGGTCTTGTTCAAATTATTACAATACCGACACGACGGATAAAATCTGTATAAATTCATAACACTGCCGAATCAATAATTCATTGGGTCTATACTTCTGGCAAAAACTATCACCTCATTCTGAACCAGACAATAGTCTTAGCCCCTTAATTTACTTTATATACTCAAATCGCACTGATCTCGAATTCAATGATCTTATCTCACCCATTACGAACTGCCCAGGCAATAAGCCACCTCAGATATAATCAAAAGCTGCATATGATGCCCCAGTATGCCAATAGGATACTAATTCGAACGTGTCACAAAAGGAAAACGAATTCTGGAAGGAATTACCAATCCCAACTCTGGAAGCATCACACTATACCGTGTATGAACCTGTAGCTGATGGTAACACCAACACTGGAGCTGTGGTCAGAAGTGCTTTGAGCTTCTGAAAGCTCTCCTCACACTCGCCGGACCATACAAATGGGGCACCTTTCTGAGTCAACTTGGTCAAAGGCGATGCAATAGAAGAAAACCCCTAAACAAATCAGCGACAATAGCCTGCTAGCCCAAGGAAACTCCGAATCTCTGTGACTGAGGACGGTCTAGACCAACTCTGCACTGCTTCTATCTTCCTTGGATCAACCTGTATACCCTCGCCGGACACTATGTGTCCCGAAAATGCCACAGAACTTAGCCAAAATTCATATTTGGAGAATTTTGCATAAAGCTTTTTCTCTCTCAAACTCTGCAACACTACACGCAAATGCTGGGCATGCTCCTCCTAGCTATGCGAATACACCAGGATATCATCAATGAATACAATAACAAATACATCCAGATAAGGCTGAAATACACTGTTCATCAAATGCATGAACGCTGTTGGGGCATTGGTCAGCCCGAAAGACATAACCAAAAATTCATAGTTACCATATCTAGTCCCGAAAGCAGTCTTGGGAATATCCGACTCCCTGATTTTCAACTGGTGATAGCTCGAACAGAGATCAATCTTAGAAAATACCCTCGCTCCCTGAAGCTGATCAAATAAGTCATCAATGCGAGGCAAAAGATACTTATTCTTCATTGTTACCTTATTCAACTGCCTATAATCAATGCACATTCTCATTGTGCCTTCTTTCTTCTTCACAAATAAAATAGGTGCACCCCACGGGGACACGCTAGGCCGAATGAATCCCTTATCTAAGAGTTCCTGAAGCTGTTCCTTCAATTCTTTTAGCTCTACTGGTGCCATACGATATGGCGGAATAGAAATGGGCTGAGTGCCCGACACTAAGTCAATGCCAAAATCAATATCCCTGTCCGGTGGCATGCCCGACAGGTCTGTAGGAAATACATTAGGAAAGTCCCTCACAACTGGGACAAAATCAATACTAGGAGTCTCAGCTCCAACATCCCGCACAAAAGCCAGATATGATAGATAACCTTTCCCAACCATACGCTGGGCTTTCAAGAAAGAAATTACTCTGCTAGAGACATAATCAGTCATGCCATGCCACTCGATCCTCGGAACACCCGGAATAGCCTAAGTAACTGTCTTAGCATGACAGTCTAGAATAACATGATATGGAGATAACCAATCCATGCACAGAATAATATCAAAATCTACCATGCTTAACAGCAGTAGATCAACTCGGGTCTCCAGACCCCCAATAATCACAGCACATGACCGATACACACGGTCCATAACAATAGTATCGCCCACCGGGGTAGACACATGAACAAGTAAAGTAAGAGACTCCCTGGGCATAGTCAAATGACGGGCAAAATATAAAGACACATAAGAAAAGGTGGATTCCGGATCAAATAAGACAGATGCATCTGTGTGGCAGACTGAGATAATACCATAGTGAGATTAAACTCACTCCTTCATAAGCTTGTGGAAACACAATTCATCTGAAATTTTAACTCTTCCGTGTTTTCTTGCATTCACTCACATAATAGTTAAGCCTACTCTCTAGGGGACCAAATTTTTACTAAGTCCCAAAATTTTCAAAAATTTCGGCAGAGTCTCCTTTGTAATTGGGCCTATCCACCCACCAGAGAATCACCAAAACCATCCTAACAACACGTCCACAACTTGACAAAGCATCACAATGTATATCAACAACATTAATCTCAATATTACATGTATTATATTATCAAAATTGATACATGGACATGCGTTGCACCTATTTAAATCATAACACATAGAAAATACCTTTCAATCCTCCATTATTGGGCTATTCAACCGAGTAAGAACATATTCTTTCTTTAATGTTTTCGACCCTCAAGGTGGTCTCCTTGACTCAATGATTTCGTCATAATACATTTACAGAAGCGATCTCAGCTCCCAGACTTATCTAACTAGTATGACAAATAGATTCCCCTCATAAGCCAATTACCCACTAGCTTTACCTTTAGTTAATATTTTTTGTATACCTTCCACTGCCATACACATTACACAATCACTTAATCTTCCTGAGTCTAAACTCATACTGTAACATGAAATTTACTTCACTCCAAATAGGAGACATAAAAAGATCCTTCACGCACCCATAACTTGGGACTACACATCCTATCACAATGGAAATCATACACTCAATAGTTCATCTCTCATCCAGTAGACCTTCCTCGTCACTTCCAAGTCATATAGATACATATCACAATACTATCATACTCCTCACGTAGCTATCCAGCCATGATTCCCACTAATAGAGGCAATACCGAACATATAAGTTCAAAATACTTGCTCACACAATAAGCACCTCGGTGCTAAAGCCATTGGCAAAGATCCGGCCTCAAGTCCTCCAGACTGGCCTAACATCAAACTCAAAATGACCACGTCTCGCCCTTCGATCGGGGAATTACAAGCCATCAAGGCACATCTAATACTGAGCATTCGTTCGCGTATACGAATACGTGGAAGGAATTGTAAAAGTTACTTTTTCAAGCTGAATCAAGGACGCACGATAAGAATTCTAGAATATGAAGTTTTTCCTAAAGGTTAAACAGCCTCTCGAGGATAAATACAGACGTCTCTGTACCGATCCACGAGACTCTACTAAACCGGCTCATGACTCGTGAGACCAAGTAACCTAGGCTCTGATACCAACTTGTCACGACCCAAAATCCCAACTTGGTCGTGATGGCGCCTCTCGTGAGGACAAGGCCAGCCAATCAACAAAACAGTACATCTCTTTATAATTACTTAGCAGGAATAAGTCTAAATCATGGGCAATATAATCTTAAATGCGAAATAAACGTGATAGAACAAGGAAAACCATCCCAACTCAGCCCGAAATCGGGGTGTCACAAGTCATGAACTACTACGGAGTTTACTAATATTTTACAAAGTCTGGAATTATCATAAATAACAAAGATAAGGGAGAAAACGGGGCTACGGACGTCAACAGCTACCTCGTTACTCCTAGTCACCGCCTGGCCTGGAAAGAATCAGCGCTCATGAGCGAACTCAGCTCTGCCTGTATCTGCACACATGGTGCAGGGAGTAATGTGAGTACTCCGACCCAGTGAGTAATAAAAGTAACTACAGTCCGAAGATAAGAAAACCTAGTAAATACACAAAGTAAGCTAAAATCCAAATATGCAGCAACATATGGAACTGAGCAGCTAAACAACAGTATAGATACAAATACATGAATACAATGCAATGCATATGATGGTACATTCCTGTACCCACTGCAGCGTGTAGCCCGAGCCATCCCTATTTATTTATTATCGACGGCGCTCACTGGGGGTGTGTACAGACTCCGGAGGGGCTCATACAGCCCAAGCGCAATATCTTCGTCAGTCATTATTACCTGACCGGTCAACCATTGTTACCTGACCAATTTATATCATATAGTGCCATTGTTACCACTGTTCAAGTATATCATCCAGTGTCATTGTTACCACTATTTCAAGTATATCACACAGTGTCATTGTTACCACTGTGTCAAGTATATCACACAGTGTCATTGTTACCACTGTTTCAAGTCACTTTATAATCAGTCCAGAAAATAATATAATAAGCCCCTTGGGCATTTACAAAACAGAAGTTCCCAGCCCGGAATACATTTAAAAATATCATTTAAGTTTTCAACACTTAGAATTATGGCTGAGTTTACAAAACAGCATTTAAAACCTTGGACTGAAATTAAATGATATGAAAATCATGCTAAGCAATAATATCAATCCTCGAAGGATTTTACAAATCGGCACAAGGCCCCAAACATGGCATCAAGCCCAGTAATATCAATGAAGTATGTGTATCAATCACCAGTATAGTATAAACATCACACGGGGTGGACCAAGTCACAATCCCCAGTAGTATCCGACCCCGCACTCGCCATGGAGTGCGTGTCACGCCTCAATATAGCGTTACGATGTGAAAGTCCGGGGTTTCAAACCCTCAGAATAGCATTTACATCTATTACTCACCTCTAGCTCGCTATGCCCTTGCCTCTCTAATTGGCCTCGTCATGTGATGAATCTGCCAAAAATCACACAAACCTTGATGAAGTTCGATTTCTAAAAGACGGGGTTTTAATCGTACATATCTGAACTTCGCCCCTTAATGATACTATAATGATCCCATACAGTTATGTAACTTCAATCTAAAATATAACACTCAATATGGCCAACATTAGTACTAGATCCCATAAATTATGCCATTTTGGCATATTATCAAACATCTTGTAGGTATAAATATTTACACCTCTTAACTATAGCATTGGTTCCTCCAACTATCACTATTAACCAACAATTCATCACACTATTATTCTTTAACAATTTATACTCCTAACATCACATGTGTGATCAACCATTCACACCCAAACCAACAAAAATTCCATCAAATAAACACCTCTAAATCCCTACCATGTTCATGTATTTAAATAGGGAATTTATGGCTTCCGACCACCATACAATAAGTTGTAATACTTGACTCATACTCATATTTCCATAATATATCCATATATGTGAGTCTAAGGTGTAGGATTTACCTTTTGGAAGAAATCTTGCAAAACCCTTCTTTGAGTTCTTGAAGGAATTTCTTGAAAATCTAAGGATTTTTAAGATCAATTCATGTTAATATAAGTGTTTGGGAGTAGTAATCAACTCAAAATACTCCAAAAATCTTACCTTAGGAGTGCAATTGGGTGTCTTGGTCAAATTGGGGGTGTAGAGGAAGCCCTAAGCTTGAGAAATGACTCAATTCCTTTCATTTTCGGTCTTTAGAGTACTTAAAAACCTTCAGTCGCGTAGTTCACGCGTTTGTTCGCGCGTTTTGCTGAGCATTCTGCTTCAGACGCGCGAAATGCGCGACTTCGCGCGATACATCGTGCTCTCTGACACCTGACCAGTGAAATGGTCATAACTTCCTGTATACACTTCCAAATGACGAACGGTTTGTTGAGTTGGAAATTAGACTCAAAGAGCTTTAATTTAATAGGTTGTAGCTCACACAAATCCTTAAATAACAAGAGATATTATCATTCAAAGTGAGGCCTTGTGCGCACTCATTTACAACATTCGTCTGTTATGAAATTTCCAACTTCAAAAGTTCCCGTTAGCCATCCGAAATCATCCCGAGGTCCTCGGGACCTCAACCAAAAATACCAATACATCTTATAATATTATTCAAACTTGTTCCAATTATCAAAACACCTCGACTAATACCAAAATTATCGAATTACACCGAATTCAAGTCTAAGTTCCTTTAAAACTTTCAAAACGCGCTTTCGATCAAAACTCGACCAAAATATGTCCGAATAACTTGAAATTTTGCACACATATCCAAAATGGCATAACGAAGCTACAGAAATTCTCGGAACTCCATTCCGACCGTCGGATCAAAATTTCACCTATCAACCGGAAATCGCCAAAATACTAACTTCGCCAAAATGAGCTAATTTCTTCACCGGACCTCCAAAATTAATCCCGATTGCGTTCCTAGGCCTTAAATCATCCCCCGAAACTAACCGAATCATCGGAATTTAATTCCGAGCCCTCTAACTCACAAGTCAACGTCCGGTTGACTTTTCCAAACTAATTCTTCCTTAAAGAGACTAATTGTCCCATTTCATACCAAACTCGATCCGAATTGACTCAAATTCACCAAGTATACATATTGAAACATGAATAAGCATTTAATGGGGAATACGAGACGAAAATACAGGAAACAACAGTTCGGGTCGTTACATAATCATGCGATAATCAATCAACGATAAAAGCAGGGTAGTATTTAAGGAAGGGAATCAAGTAAGACTTGGGTATAGAGTAGGTAATTAGGGGTGAATGAATGAGAGTTCAATTAAGGAAACAATTGGCTAAAAATCAGCAAATAACAAATAAGGCAAGAGAAAACTTAATTGAAGCAAAAAATTTAATCAAAATGAGTAAAGAAGTAAGAATCAAAGGTTTTGTACAGATCTAAGAAGTTCAGATGAAAGAAATTAGAGTTTCGAGAAGAACTATCACAAAGATGAAGAAGCAGGCTTAAAAACCCATAGATATAGGAAGATCTTACTCGGAATCAAACCGGGATAGCCTGAAACAGGCGAGAAATGACCATATATGCAAGAAAACTAACCCTAGTCCCTTGAGGACCCTGGAGATGGTGATACCAGTACAAGAGAGGCCATTGGAGGCTTGGGGGTGGTGAGAAACCACCATAGATAGCCATAGATAAGTGACAGCAAGGTCCGATTAGGGTTAGGTTTGAGAGCAATTGAGAGAGGAGAGGATTAGGTGACGGGGTGAGATGTGAGGGAAATGAGAGGGATTTTGGGGAGTCATTAGGTTTAATTTAGGTAAGGATTAATCTGAATCGTTGATCACAATGATCAACGGCTAAGATTTGCCCAGGTATTAGGTTAGGTATATTTTGGGTTTAAAATTGGGCTGAGTGTTGGGTCCAATTTAGGATTAGAACTGAATGGAAAATAGGACCAGATTTTAAATAGCCAATTTTAATGACTAGATAATTTACAAAAAATAATAAATGAGTACCAAAAATATCTTTGTGCACTAAAATAATTTCAAATAGTTATTTGTCATTTTAAAAATATAAAAGATCATTTTATGCATAAATAATGTAATTATACATTAGTATGGACTATTATTGCAAAGATGTGCAATTTAGCCTAAAAAATATAAATATAATTACAAAAATGCACTAAAAATATTTAAACACTATGTTGGCATAAATAATGAATTTAGATGGCTAAATCATCACAAAAGTAATTTAAAGGATAATTATTGGATATTTATATAATAAAAGAGAAGAAATAAATTGATTTGGAGCTTTTAAAGATATGAAAAAAATTATAAAAAAAACTTATGCATGCTTATAACTGCATATGTACTATTTTGAAAATATATATACGTGTTTAAATATATGAGAAAAATTTGGATATCAACAACTACTCTGTTGGTACTGTGCTTGTGAAGATATGACAGATACTTCTTTAGCGACTGATGGTGGAATATATACACGCCTTAAAAAAGGTCGTGACTTATCATATCGCAACCAGGATTATTTTATTGAGCACTTGAAGTGGAAGAGAGACTGGAAGGAAGCAAAAGAAAAAAAGGAGGAACGAGCACACGCATCGATACCTCATGAGATTGATTTCTACTCTGAGCAAGTCGTGATTACCCAGTTGCAATTAGTCATGGAAATACTTCACAAAATGTCCTATGTGCATGCGATTTTGATATGCGGTTCACGTTTATTGCAGCTGGCTGGGAAGGTACTGCACATGTCAGTAAAGTGCTTGATAGTGCGATTGCTGATCCAATGGCAAATTTTCCTTTTCCACCAAATGGTATTACCTTTAAATATAATAATTTTTTCAATGTTGTTAGCTAGTTTAATGAATTTACGTTTATTTTATTTTATTAGATAAATATTACGTTGTTGATGCTGGCCTTTGAAACGCAAAAGGGGTTTTAGCACCATACAAAGGAATACGATATCATTTGCAGGACTATAGAGGGAGTGAAAGAGAGCCTCGAAATGGTAAAGAGCTATTTAACTATAGGCAGTCCTCTCTTCGCAATGTGATTGAAAGAACTTTTGGAGCATGGAAAAGTAGATTCAGAATACTACGACAAGGCATGAACAATTACGATATCGACATGCAAGTTTGGATTGTAATTGCTTGTGGTGTGTTGCATAATTTTTTACGTGAACATCAAAGGAGTGATGGAATATTTACAGAGTTAAGCATGATGATATAGTTGCTGATGAACCCGACCAACAACCGATTGAGATTAACAATGTTGCTTCGACTTCTCGGTCAGCTGATTAAGTAATGCATGTTCGGCGTGAAGAGATTGTTCGTACAATGTGGGAGGACTATATTAAAGAATAACTTGTTCATATTCATGTTGTTTTAGGCTTAAATTCCTACTAGTCCTAGTTGATACTTGATACCAGTTATCAGTAGCATTTTGATTGTTTATGATAGATTTTTTGTTGATTTTTTGGGCTGCTTCTTCTGTTTCTTTGTAACATCTGCATCTTCTTGATGCCTTTGGTTAATAATATTCACTTACTTCATCAAAAAAATAAAAATAACATTTTGATTGTTTATTTCAAGTAGGATAATCAAATTGGGGTAGTTTTGATATTTTTTTACAAGTTGTGGAGTATAAATCATGTTTCATGATTTTGAAAAAAAAAGACATCCAAATATGTTGCAAAAATTATAACCAAACACAACTTCATCTTCAATTCAAATTTTGGTGAAATTTCAAATTTGATTTTTTTTTTTTGGAATTCATGTCCAAACGCCTACTAAGTTCAGGACTACATATCCTTGTTTTTTGAACTTGAAACTCTAAGGGCATAAGTTCTACTGCCTGATATTTCTATAGAGCTATTTTCATTATTAGTTCTATTGCCTGATATTTCTTGCTCTGGTTTAAAGGACGATATTGTTTCCAAGTGAGTGACCTGTGCTTTAAGTTGAATGGAAGGAAAAATTCCAAGCGTGTATTTTGTTGGTGCAGAAAGGAGAGTATGAAAAGAAGAGTGAAACTTTAAAGAATGCTTACTGCAGTGAGTGAAGTAATAGAGTTTGAGTTGAGTTTGTTGAAGGGTTTTGAACGTGATGTAGGAGGTGGAGGCCATGTGTGGCCGTTACTAAATTCAGGAGAAAAGGGAGACGGAGAGACTGACAAGGAAGAGAACATGGACAGAAAAGAGATAGAAGAAAGGGTAATACCGTCTTTTTATATTAATTTTAATATTTTATGCTACTTTTGTCCAGCATTAAAAATGATGGATAAAAAGTAAATACCACTTTAAAAAGTGACTACCCCACGCAATTTTTACGATACATGCAAACTTGTTGGAAATAATGCAGCCCGCTCACAACGGGCCCGACTAACATAGAGGCCAACCTGGTTGACCTGACCCTTTACTTGTGAATTACTGGCCCAACTACACTTGATGATTTAAGGAATTTTTACCTCTTATAGCAAAGGTTAACACATTATTTATTTTAAATAAATACCATTTAAAAAAATATATTCTATAGATACCTTTTAATGTTTATAGCAAAATATCTAATTTTGGTTACCTCCTACCCCTCAGCCACTAAATACACTATTCAGTTATACTATTTTCTTTCTCTCTCTACTTTGATACATGCCATTGTCTTCTCCCATATTTTGGGCTATTCTCCAACGCCAACGCTCTTGAACTAGACTCCACCATTCTTCCACCAAATCCCTACTACTTCTTTTCACAAACCAATTGCCAATATATTTTTGGACTTTGAACTCTCTTTATAAAGCTAGAATAAACCGAAGTAGATTTATTTGACTTGTGAGAAAAACATAGGTCTATCGGGAACAAAAATCTTTTGAAAGAATCCAACAACGACAACTTGTCGCCATTGCTACAGAAGTTGGGAGGAAGTGACCTCGGCTCCGGCACCATCGCCGGACCAAGGCGGCACGTTTTCACTACCGACTTCCGGTGAACGGCAGATTCGCGGGAAATTAGGGTTTGTTCTTGAACAAAGACAACGGAGTTTGGGGCTGAGCAACTTGATTTTCTGTTAATATATTTCAATGTATTTTCATGTATTTCATTGTCTTTTTTTTCATTGTAATCAATGTATCTCGTTGTATTCCATGTGTTTCGTTGTATTCACTGTTTTTTTTCCATTGTATTTCAATATATCCCGCTGTATTCTATGTATTTCATTGTATTCACTGTCTCGCTATATGCCATGAATGTATTCATATATTTTTTAATTAATATAATTTATGTATTCAGATGTATTATATAATTTCTCTAAAGATTGCTATGTTTTTGGGGTATTTTTCGGTTGAGAATCTTTTTTATAACTGAAAATACAAAATTTGTGTGTTGTAATTGAGTTTGTTGAGTTATATTAGGAGTCGATTTAATTGATTCACTTTCCATTTTAAAAATAGTGTAATCCCCTATTTCACGCCGTGAATACAGTCGAATACAATAATCTGTCCAGCTGTAATCCCATGTTTCACTCCATGAATACAGTCGAATACACTCGAATACAACAACTGATTAGCTGGACTTCCCTGATTCACGCCTATTTTTGCTACTGTATTCATGAATACAATAGCTTAAATACATCAAATACATCTTATAATCACAAAAAAAGTATCTATAATCTGTAATATAGCAAATGATATCTATAAATGACTAATTACTACTAAAAGATAGTGCTTTATGAAAATTGCCCATAATATAATTACAGGCCCTTCATATGTTTACTTATGGATTACAGGCCCAACTAAAATTTCGTCGCAGACGAATTATGAGTCAAACTGTTAAAGTGGTAAATCGTGAGAAGAGTTATTGCACCAATTAGGTGTGCTTGATATGATATAAGTCACTTTTTAAGAAAATATTTTTTTTAAGAAAGTCATTTTTTCGTGTTTGGCTACTAAGATATTATTTTCCAATGAAAATAATTTTCATCAAAAGGGGAGAAGTTGAATAACTTCACTTCACTTATAGGCAAAAGTAATTTTCAAGTACTATCTTAACTTTTAACTTCATATTATTAGTTCCAATCCGACTAATATTTAGATATTATTATTAACTTTAGTACCAATACTTTATACAACAAACTCTATGACCATTTGAAATATTATCATTAATTTTTAATATATATACAATTATTTCACTCGACGTCCAATCATGACAATATCTTTTAGGAAACTATTTTTTTATGAAAAATATTTTCCACATTGTTAAGAACTTTTAAAATTTTAAATTCTGCGGCTAACCACAGTTGCCATTGTCAACCGTAAATTTTGAGTTGTTTGAACAATTTGTGCGTTAAATAAATTTTATTTCCATTCAACGTCATCCAAGAAGGCAAAATAAATAAATCATTTACCATGCATATTTTCACGATACCGGTGGACGTGTTGTAAATCTACATCGTCGCTTTATCTAAACTGCCACCAGCTGTGGTGGACGTAACTTTTCGTTAGGAAATTCATTTGAACCAAATATTTTCGACACAAAGCAAAGTATATTTAATTTTTTTATGTGAAATTCACTTTATTAAATTTCAACAAATATTATATTTGAACACATAATTTTAAAAATATATGAATTTAGTGGTAGAAACATAAATGTCGAACCCATTAAGTTTTAAATAATGGTTATGCCTCTCTCTATATGACTTGATTAAATATATACACACACGTTAAAAATGATTTTTAAAGTATGTTAGGTTAGATGATGAAAAGGATGTATTTTATGTCAATGATTAATGAGTTTTATTTGATGATAAGATTGCTCCACAGTCTCATACTCTCATTAAATGTGAAAGCTTGACCCTCATTATTCTAATACTCATGGTATTGAGAAAAAAAAACGGAAAAATACTTCTATTGATTAAATCCAGAATAGTTTTCAGATTAGTTACAACCACTGTACGACGTACAGATACAAATGTTTACGAGTATCCCATGCATGCTGGATCAATGACGAGAGTACAGTAATCAACTTAAAATTTTGTTGTAAATGGATATCAGCATCCGTAGCTTTTATCAAGAAAAATATATTGTACAGTATCTTATCTTCTAATACTCATAAACAATCGATAAGCTGATTTATTTTATCTTTATTTTTTTTGTCAAGAGTATAGAATTCAATTTATTATTCATTATTAACATAGTAAAAGTAACCGCGGCAAAGGAGATTATAAGAAGAAAAGTAGATATGAAGAAATAAAATACGATTGCCTACGATCTGTCCCACTTAATAGTATTAACAACACTTAATGCGAATTATTAAGCTAAACTTCTGAGTTATTGTTTGTATGAATTATATATTCTTTTCCTTTTCGTTTTTTGATTTGTTCGGTAATCTAGTTTGTACGAATTATTAAGCTAAACTTCATAGCCCTTTACTCCTTTAGTGAGTCCCATGTATTTCTTTGTAAGTTGCTGCTGCTTTAGTGTGTGTATATATATATGGGTTCATTTTCGTCTTTTTTTTGGGCCTGTTTTGGCATTGTGTAAGGTGCGGCTGTTGCGCACGTATATATAAATAAAAGAATTGTTTCGCCTTTGTATATCCTTTGATTTTCTTTCCCTTCCCCTTGCTTGTTACATCTTTTTGTTTTGGCGTAGACCTTCGGATTTTTGTATGGCGAGTCCCAGATTTTTCGACTTCGGAATCTGACCTTGACCAGTTTGAGTAGGGTCTCGTCATGTGAGTCTGAATGGAGTTGCTTCGGACTTGCACATTCGGGTGAGATTGACTTCTAATTTGTCACTTTAGGCGGAATCATCTTTGATTCAAACGAGGTTGAATTTGGATTCGTCATTTCGGATGAAGTCAGTTTTGACTTGAACATTCGAGTGGGATTGAGTTGAGACTCACCGATTTAGGCGAAGTCAACTTTTCATATGTATTCGAGCGGGATCGAACTTGGAATCTGGAGAGAAGTCAATTCTGACTTATTTGAACAAGTTCGAAAGAAATATTTTTTATTTGACAATGGCCGGTGGCCGTAAAGGTGTTATTTCGAGTAAGATCGAAATAGTAACCTAATTCGGTGATGGTCAGTGGCCGCAAGGGTGCTATTTCGAACTAGGGTCGAAATGTTAACCCGTTATTATTCGAGCGAGGTCTAATTCTTCTTTTGTCGATGGTCTTTGACCGTAGGGGTGTCATTTCGAGTTAAGGTCGAAATGTTAATCCGTTGTAATTCGAGCAAGGTCAAATTCTTCTTTTGGCGATGGCCTTTGGCCGTAGGGGTGTCATTTTGAGTTAAGGTCGAATGATAACCAGTTGTAATTTGAGCGAGGTCGAATTCTTCTTTTGGCGATGGTCTTTGGCCGTAGGGGTGTTATTTCGAGTTAAGGTCGAAATGTTAACCCGTTGTTTCATTGTCAGATTTTGGAGAATTTCACAGGTCACCGTACTGTTTGTGCGTACGTCGGGGTGAGTCCTGGCATGCTCGGTTTTATTTTTACTGGAGAATATTGGGTGTTCCCTGGGGGAGTCCCAGTTTTGCTTATCTTCTGCATTTCCTTGGTGAGTCCCAGTTTGCTTAATTTTGCTTGCATTGGAGAATATGATGCGTTTCCTGGGTGAGTCCCAGTTTGCTTTACTTTGCTTGCATTGGAGAATACCTTGATGGGGAGTACAATGTGTTGTTCTGTTTCGTTCACAGGAAAATGCTATACATGTTCGTTTCATACATATATTGGAGAAGTTTTCATGTATCTAGTCCTTTCATCGCCCGACCTGGGGAAGTAGTCGACAGGCAGGGTAATGAATCATACTTGAACTTCGAGATATCCCTTTCATTGCCTTGTTAGAAATCTCCCTGAGAGGACCTAACTGGGATAAAACCCGGGTGAGGGAAAAAGGGTACGACTTAAGGGGTGTCCTTTTTCGTGGGTTGAAGTATTTTAGGTGGGCGACATTCCAATTGTTTTGTAGTAGTTTTCCTTCCGTTGTTTCTAGTTAGAATGCTCCTTTGCTCGCTGGCCTATACGAGTGCTCGCATTCCTGTTTAAACCAACAAACGAAAGGATAAACCAAGATGAAATTTTCCGTACCTCGACCCAACGATTCAATGAAAAGAGCGACGTTGTTGTGTTACTCGCTCCGCCTGGTGTTTGAATGGTGGTTTTAGATTTGGCGTCCATGTTCAGCTCTGTTGTTAACAGAGTCTAGGCTTTGCATGGGTTGGGCCTCAGTTGCTGAAGTGTTGAAATCGAGTCTCGGTCCGATCTCGTTCGATTTTTACCAACAACAAGGGAAACATGTCATACTTTGCTCATAGACCATCCAATGCGTGGGGGAATATGAAAATAGGGCAGGATGTGCCCATTCTTTCAAAGGACCGCGCGACAAGCTGCCGTCCCCTCCTAAGGGGTGGGAATGTGGGTTAATATATAAGGTAAATGCGTCAAATGGAGATGTGGCCAGATGACCGTGATCCTATTTTGAACGTGCATACGTCGTGCTAAACCTATCGTTACACACGAGATGTGAATTTTTCATAGATATTGGTTATAACTCCTACTTTTATGTAGCAGCCTGACCTAGATTAGTACGGTTATCTCGAAGGTTTATTTACTGCTCTTTCAAGTGGGTGGTGACATTTTGCCGGTTCTAGATCCGGAGGAAACTAAGAAATTTGGCTAAGCAATCCCCACAAACGGCGCCAAATTGTTTGACCAAAAAGTATAAAATCCGTTTGTCGAACTAATTATCAGTAATATAGAAGGTAACTCTTAGCCAAACATAATTAATCCCAGATCCAAACATACAGTGTGCGAAAATAGAAGAGGAATAAGAATGGATAATATTTCTTAAAGTAATAATCATAAATCAAACATGAGGGATAAGCTTACATCTAGGATAGATTTGCGTCGTGATCATGGGAGCAAGGAAGGGGAAGAGAGGGAACTGTTGATGACGAAGAGATTCCTCTTTGTTGACTCTATTATGGTAGCTATCTAGAATCCCCCCCCCCTTCTCTGGGTTAATCCCCCTATATATATTAACTTTCTCTTTTATCCAATGGTCTTTGACCGGCGTACTTTCTTACGACTGTACCCTTCATCATTTGCTCGAACACAACGTTTGTTCTATGATGTAAGCTTTCCGACGATTTGACCCCGGCGATGGCCGAGGTGCTCTTTGCTATCTCGCCCTGTGGGCATGATTACGGCTTGATCGACCCCTTATTCTTCCTTTTAAGGACAACCATTCTAGTCAGATTTTGACCCATACAAACTTATCTTTTCCCTATAAAGTTAACTATTAGATAAAACTTAACTGCTATAAACATGTTCAGTTCTGCGAACCAACACTTTGGGCTTGGACTCATGCACAGCACGGACCAGCTCAATTCTGCAAAAGTAAACCCTCCTTGCTAAAGCAAATATTTTAGGTTTTGGTTTTCGTGGTTATGGGTCCACTATTCAGTTTGGATCCAAGTGTTCGTATCAGTTAGCTTGTCACTTGTACAACAATTTCTTTTCAATAACATACTCGAGGTGCATGAACATTAACCCAAAAGCATAAACTTTTTGTTTTCAAAAATAGACTAACGATTTATTGAGAATGATCCTAGTGAACGTTTGAGACAAGTTGTGAAAGTTTAATCTTAGTCTCAACATATAAGCAAGGGGCAAAGCTAGGAGGGCGGAGAAGGATTCAGCTGAATCTCCTTTACCGAAAATTACACTATATATAAGGTAAAATTTATTGTCACACACAAACACACACACATATATATACACACACACACACACCAAGGGGGTACGAGATCGCTTCCGAATGAGGCTCAGGAACTGAATTAAAAGAACTTAAGTTCTGGCTAGCTACTAACTTCTAGGTAAACCTTAAACCACGGTATTCCTCACAACCCTTCAATAGCCACTTGCCTAAACGGATCCAACTAAACACCACCGGTTAGGTTGGCCTAACCAAGGTTTACTGTTGAAGTTGGTAACTGCCTGGTCTATACAATTCTTAACCCATAACCTCATCGGGGTGACACAATAAACTCCTAGCTACAAAAACATGCTTAGTAAAAACCTTCAAATACTAAGTTTAAGACTAACCTGTTTAGCCTATTATTTAGGCTAACAGTACTACAAATATTGAAGAGGGAGGGAGTAGAATAGTACCAGAGACCGCCTGTTTGTGTCCAAGTGACCTTTTGATTTTATATCAGAATTCAAAATATTACAAGGGAGAGGGTTTTTTACAAGAGAGAGAAACTAGAGAGAAGTCAGAGCATTTTCTAAAGCTTTTGCTAATGTTGCCCTCTCTAAAGAAAATGAAGATCCTTATATAATGGATCCTTATAAAAAACAAACAAAACTAAAACAGTAAGTTGGCCGACAAAATAATTACAATGATGGCCGACAAGATAAAAAAGAAATTCTATATAATTACAACGAGACAAACTACTTATAAAAGTAGGATTCCCTTCAATAATGGATGGGCCCGTGACTTTATTAAAGTTGTCTTTATTACTCCAATAATTTATGTTATGGGGCCTTCATGCCTTGGCTTTTCCTTTGTCGTCTTTTTTCACAGAAGATTCTTCTGCAGTCTTCTTCAACTTTGCAAGGAAATCTTCAATTTCATCAATGTTAATTTCTGTACTTGGGCTGCTTTGAGCTTATCCTACTGCACAACCTTCTTCATATGAAGTTTCACTGATAGAGGTCATCGATATATCGTCGCTGATTTGTGTTCCAAAATTCCTTGTTAAATCTTTCTTGATTTCTTCAAAATATGATGCAATAATTTCTCTTTTTGAAACTACCTCTTTTTTCATTTGAAGTCGTCTAGTAACCATTTCAAAGGGACTTAATTTATCCCCTGCAACTTCTGTTCTTCCTTGTTGAACATAGGCTTCTAATTTAGCCTGAATTTATTGGATTAAATCTTCACCGAACAATTTCCCTTGCTGATTTGATTGGAGTAACTTACTCCAGAATTTATTATAAAAAATTCTGTGAAGACAAGGAATTTCTTCGCTGGTATAACCAATTTGCACATCCCATTTCATTATCCAAGGGATAGAGAATTCTATGAAAAAAATACATGGCATCAATGTCATCTTAAAATATATTATCTTGTTGTAGAGAAATAATTTTGGGAGATATGTCTACCCATTGAGTATATAAACTCTTAAATAAGGGAGGAAGTATTTCTAATGACGGACCGTATAATTTCCACCATTTGAAGAACCAATTAGGGATCTATTGTCCATTTATTAGAACAGAGTTTAGTGAACCAAGAATGCTTCCTATTAGGATTCTCATAAAGAAAAGTTTTATTAAAACTTTCTACATAATCCCAATAATTAAATTTGACTGATACTTTTTGATCAGGACGAGTGTATTCTCGATCCTTGAGGGTACTAATACCCCATTCATCTGAAGGTATTACCTTCTTAATAATAATCTTAAAAAGCTATAAGTTTTTCTGGTATTCGTAGGACAAAAGTGCTGAATTTCAGCAGATCCTGTTGTCGAGAGTATAACCTCATAATGCATCCTGTATTTATAAGCAGGTGTAGCGCATGACGCTGTATCAAAATACCTGGCCATTAATTGCCACGGATTATCCTTCCATTTAAGGTCGGATTGTTCCAAAAGAATTATTAACTCTTTTGCGTCCTTTTGGTTATAAACCTCAAGATTCTCATTACTATCCTCTAATATGACTGAGGAGTAGGTTGGTACATTAGAAGATGTACCTTCATCTTTTCTGGATTGTATAAAATCCATGAATTACTTGTATAAAGGGTGATCGGTATTACCTCCTGCTATATTAGCGGCTATTAGCCTTTGATTTCCAATTTGGGCGAGAATATTATTCCCTTTACCATTGGTAGATGCCCTTCCTCTTCCTCGACCCCGAGGAGGTTTATATATAGGCCTCATAGTCTGTAAAGCCAAAGAAAGAACTATTAATTCAAATATTCTCTAGTGAGAAAATCAGGAAGGGTATTATCAGATCTTTTTTTGTATATTATTTCGAAATCAAAAGGGGCTAATAAAGCTTGCCACCTTGCAAATATTTGTTTGGAAACATCATGTTTAAAATCTTTATCAAAGATAAACTTTGCAGCTTGACAATCAGTTTTAATCAAATATTTCTGATTGTATAAATCAGTTTGGAATTTCATAACACACTTAACAATAGCAATAATTTCTTTAGCTACAGTCGCATAATTCTTCTGGATTCATTCCATTTTCCAGAATAAAATTGAACAAGATATTCTTGTTTATCTAATGGAGAATATTGTTTAAATATCCCACCATAACCAATATCAGAGGCATTAGTTTCCACAACCTTTGCCCAAGTGGGATTAGCGAGAGTCAATCAAGGAAGGTTATTAACCTTTTGCTTTATTCTCTTGACTGATTCAGTATGACTGTCAGTCCAAGCCTTTGGGTTTTTCTTCAATCTATCATAAAGAAGAGTAGTGTCCTTAGCAAGATCCTTTATAAAAGGAGAAATATAATTCAAGCTTCCTAGAAATCGTTGAAGCTGAGTCTTATCAGTAATAATATCAGGGAATTTAGAAGAAAATTCAATACTCATATTAATGGGAATAATCCTACCTTTTTCAATATTATGACCCAAAAGTGTAACAGTATTTTGGAAAATCAACATTTTTGGTTTGGATATGACTAAACCATTTTGAATAATAATTTTTCTAAACAAATCTAGGTGTTCAAAATGAGACTCAATATTTTTTGAAATTACTAAAGATATCATCAATGTAAACAATTATGAAATCCGTATAAGGAAGGAAAATATCATTCATAAGTTTTTGAAATTCGGAAGGTGCATTTTTCAAACCAAAGGGCATCACTTTCCATTCATACTGACCCATTGGAACATTGAAAGCAGTTTTATACCTATTCGATTTAGATATCTGAATTTTCCAATAACCTGATTTTAAATAAAATTTTGAAAACATAATGGCATCATGAAGTCTGTCCAATAAATCCTTTTTATTAGGAATAGGGTATCTAATCCATTTTAACACCTTATTAAGCGGCTTGTAATGTATAACTAATCTAGGAACTCCTCGTTCCTATTCAGCATGCTTATTAACGTAAAAAGCAGTACAAGACCATTTGGACTTTGATGGTCTAATCAAACCCTTCTGCTATAAGGAATCAATTTCTTTTTTGCATAACTCCAAATAATCTGAGTTCATCTGACAAGGCTGAGCCTTGGTTGGGATATTATCCTCAGAAACGTCTTCTTCATAAGAAAGACTTATGATATGCTTTTTCCTACTCCAAAATTGATTTGGATGGTCACCACAGATACAAGCAGAAAAGTGGTTTTTAAGAAAATTAATTTTTTCTACCAATTTAGGATTTTTAAATCCTGTTCAATAGTAATGGAACAAATCTTATTTTTTAAAAATTCAATTTGATTGACTATTGAAAAAAATTTATCAGAAATAATTTCATTTAGAAATCTTTGGATTGGTTGAGTTATAAACTCAAAAGTAATACTACTACCATTATAGATACTGTGACGATCCGGCCAGTTGTCTCATGAGTTATCGCTCCATTTTCCCCTATTTTAGCTTTCTTATGCTTCATTTTCTGTTTTTTATGTGTTCAGGTTGATTAGTTTGAGTTCAGAGAGGATTTGGTAAGAAATGAGACACTTAGTCTCTTTTAAGAAGGTTTAAATTGGAAAAGTCAACTGGATGTTGACTTATGTTTTAGAGGGCTCGGATGTGAGTTCCAGTGGTTCTTTTAGCTTAGAGAGGTAATTTTTGACTTAGGAGCATGATCGAAATGGGTTCGGGAGGTTCGGAGTAGAATTAAGCTTGAATTGGTGAAGTGTTCATTTTGGCGATTTCCGGTTGATAGGCAAGATTTTGATGTAGGGGTCGGAATGAAATTCTGAGAGTTGAAGTAGCTTCGTTATGTCATTTGGGATGTGTGTGTAAAATTTCAGGTCATTCAGATGTGGTTTGGTTGGGTTTTTGGTCGAAAGCGTATTTCGGAAAGATTTTAGAAACTTAGGCTTGAATCAGAGGTGTTTTGGTTTATTTGATGTCGTTTGAGGTGTTTTGATGATTAGAACAAGTTTGAATAAGGTATTAGGTCACGTTTGTGCTTTTGGTTGAGGTCCCGGGGGCCTCGAGGTGATTTCGAATGGTTAACGGGAAGATTTAAGACTTGAGAGATTGCAGAAATTTGCTGCTTCTGGTGTTTTCGCACCTGCGGTTTGGGGGCCGCAAGTGCGGCACCGCATGTGCGAGGGAGAAGCCGCAAAAGCAGTTTTGGAGGGGAGTTTCAGGAAATCGCAAATGCGGTTGTGGGTGCCGCAAATACGGAACTGCAAATACGGAAGAAGGATCGCAGATGCGGCAGTGACCGATGAGCTAGTACTGTTCTGAGATGTTGCCCGAGGGACGGATTTGTTGATATTGTGCCAGAGGTGCGAACTTTTATTTGTTTACTTACCTGTCAATTACTTATTTTACTTGTTGAAAAGGGATTTTTACTTGACTCTTCACTATTTTACTGCTTCATTATAGAATGCCTTGAGCCTTACGTGTTTTCTTACCTTCAGTCATTATTTATATTTATTACTCAGTGGGTCGGAGTACTCACATTACTCCCTGCACCATGTGTGCAGATTCAGGCGTCGCTGGTTCCGCTCATGAGTGCTGATTCCTCTAGTTTCAAGCGGTATTTGGTGACTACGAGGTAGGTGGTGGCATCCGCAGCCTCGTGTCTCTACTATCTTGTCATTTCTATTTCCTTCGAACATTTGTGCTAGATATTGGATTTAGCAGACTTGGATCGTGCGAACTTGTTGGTCCGAGTACTAAACTTCTATTATTTTAGTCTCTCACAGATGGTGAGGAAACGAGTGATCGGACGGGGTGGATGACCACCAGTGCCACCAGCTGAGGCCACCAGAGGCCGTGGACGCGGTCGTGGTTGTGGCAGAGGCAGAGCAGCGAGGGCAGAACTTGTAGATCCACCAGCTGCCCTAGCTCAAGATTAGGCTCCAGCTATGGATGCTCCAACAACACCAGTTCAGGCACCAGCCGTTCCCATCGTGATCTCGGGTCTTCAGGAGCCTTGGCGCAGATCTTATCGGTTTGCAGTGACCTAGCTCAGGCGGTTTCATCCACTACAGCCGCAGCTACCTCACAGGCCAGGGGAGGCAATCAGACTCCTGCTGCTCGCACACCTGAGCAGGTTGTGCAGAGACTTCAGATACCGGTGGCGCCTCCAGCCTAGGCGATTGCACCAGCTCAGGAGTTTGTAGTACCAGTTATGCCGGATGATGAGCAACATCGACTTGAGAGGCTTGGTAGACTCCAGCCTCCGACATTCAGTGGAGCAGAGGGCGAGAATGCCTAGGGTTTCTTGGATAAGTGCCAGCGAATGCTTCGTATAGCAGGGATTCTTGAGACTAGTGGTGTGACATTTACTACATTTCAGTTTTCTGGGGCTGCCTTCACTTGGTGGGAGGCGTATGAGAGGTCGTAGGCCTGTTGATGCAGCTCCCCTTACTTGGCACCAGTTCTCTGTTCTCTTCCTGGAGAAGTATGTGCCTAGTCTCGCAGAGAGAAGCTACGTAGACAGTTTGAGTGGTTGCGACAGAGGGATATGACTGTGTCACAGTATGAGTTGAGGTTTTCTAAGTTAGCTCGTCATGCCATATGGTTGGTTCCGACAGATCGAGAGAGGATCAGGAGATTTGTTAATGGCCTTACTTATCATCTTTGTATTCTTATGACCAGATAGAATGTGATGGGTGCTACGTTCGTGGAGGTGGTTGATATCGCTCGTAAGATTGAGTCGGTTAGCCATCAGGAGCGAGAGGAGAGGGAGGCCAAGAGGCCTCGAGGATCGGGCAGTTATAGTGGTGCTCCTTCGAGGGGCCAGTTTCAACATGGTAGAGGCCGTTCATTCAGGACTGCTCAGTCAGCTCACCCAAATTATCGTGGGGCATATTCAGGTCATGGATATCATAGATCTCAGCAGGGCCAGTCATCACTCAGCGCCTTGCCAGCTTAGAGTTCATCTCGTGCCCCATCAGCTCAAGGCTCTTCTATGCCGAGTGCATCTGCTAGTCACTCTGGTGCGAGGGACTCCCTTCAGTCCCCTTCTCCAGCACTTGGAAGTTGTTATAAGTATGGCGAGATGGGCCACATATGGAGGCAGTGTCCTCGTCGTGTTGCTAGTTCGTCCCAGCAGAGGGGTCGTCTTCGGCTTTAGCGCTAGTTCCTTCATCACCACCCGCTCAGCCAGCTAGGGGTAGAGGTCAGTCAGCCAGGGATCGCCCTAGAGGGGGAGGTCGATCAGGGGGCGGTCAGGCTCGTTTCTATGCTATCCCAGGAAGACCGGATGCTATTGCTTTAGATGCTGTCATTACAGGTATTGTTTCAATTTGCCACATAGATGCCTATGTATTATTTGATCTCGGTTCCACCTTTTATTATGTGTCCTCGTATTTTGCTCATTTTTAGGCACGCCTCATGAGTTTCTTGCTTTACCTGTTCATGTATCTACCCCGGTGGGCGATACTGTTGTTGTAGACCGTGTGTACCGATCATGTGTGGTGATTATTGGGGGTCTGGGGAGCTAAGTGGATCTATTACTACTGAATATGGTGGATTTTGATGTCATTTTGGACATGGATTGGTTATCTCCGTGTCATGCTATTCTGGACTGTTATTCTAAGACAATCACTTTGGCTATGCTGGGTGTGCCACGGATTGAGTGGCGAGGTGTGACTGATTATGTTCCTAGTAGAGTGATCTCTTTCTTGAAGGCCCAACGTATGGTTGGGAAGGGTTGTCTTTCATATCTAGCGTTTGTGAGGGATGTCGGAGCTGAGACTCCCAATATTGATTCTGTTCCAGTTGTGAGGGATTTTCCCGATGTGTTTCCTGCAGACCTGCCAGGCATGCCACTGGACAGGGATATTGATTTTGATATGGACCTGGTGCCGGGCACTCAGCCCATTTCTATTCCGCCGTATCGTATGGCACCAGCGGAGTTGAAGGAGTTAAAGGAGCAGCTTCAGGAGCTCCTAGATAAGGGGTTTATTTGGCCTAGTATGTCACCTTGGGGTGAGCCAGTTCTGTTTGTGAAGAAGAAGGATGGCACAATGAGAATGTGCATTGACTATAGGCAATTGAACACGGTAACAATTAAGAACAAGTATCCTTTGCCTCGTATTGATGATTTATTTGATCAGCTTCAGGGAGCGAGGGTGTTCTCGAAGATTGATCTCCGTTCGGGTTATCACTAGTTGAAGATCAAGGATTCGGATATTCTTAAGATGGCTTTCAGGACCCGATATGGTCACTATGAGTTCTTGGTGATGTCTTTTGGGCTGACCAATGCCCCAGCAGCGTTCATGCATTTGATGAACAGCGTGTTCCGGCCTTATCTCGATTCATTCATCATAGTCTTCATTGATGATATTCTAGTATATTTGCGTAGTTAGGAGGAGCACGCAAAGCATTTGAGAGTTGTGTTGCAGAGATTGAGGGAGGAGAAACTTTATGCATAGTTTTCCAAGTGTGAGTTTTGGCTTAGTTCAATGGCTTTCTTGGGGCACGTGGTGTCCAGTGAGGGTATTCAGGTTGATCCGAAGAAGATAGAGGCGGTTTAGAGTTGGCCTAGACCGTCCTCAGCCACAGAGATTCGCAACATTCTTGGTTTTGCAGGCTATTGTCGTTGATTTGTTCAGGGATTTTCATCTATCACATCGCCCTTGACCAAGTTGACTCAGAAGGGTGTCTCATTTGTATTGTTGGACGAGTGTGAGGAGAGCTTTCAGAAGCTCAAGACAACTTTGACCACAACTCCAGTGTTGGTTTTATCATCAGCTTCAGGTTCATATACCACGTATTGTGATGCTTCGAGAGTTGGGATTGGGTGTGTGTTGATGCATGAAGGTAGAGTTATTGCTTATGATTCTCGTCAGTTGAAGCCCCATGAGAAGAACTACCCCGTTCATTATTTGGAGTTGGCTTCCATAGTTCACGCATTAAAGATTTGAAGGCATTACTTGTATGGCGTATCTTGTGAGGTGTTCAATGATCATCATAGTTTTTAGCATTTATTCAAGCAAAAGGATCTTAATTTGAGGCAGTGGAGATGGTTGGAGTTGCTTAAGGATTATGATATTACTATATTGTACCATCCGGAAAATGCCAATGTGGTGGCCCATGCTTTGAGCCAAAAGGCAGTAAGTATGGGGAGTTTGGCATATATTCTAGTTAGGGAGACACCGTTTGCAGTTTATGTTCAGGCCTTGGCCAATCGGTTCGTGAGGTTAGATATTTCGGAGCCCAGTCGGGTGTTGGCTTGTGTGGTTTCTCAGTCTTCCTTATATGATCGCATTCGAGAGCGCCAGTATGATGATCCGCATTTGCTTTTCCTTAGAGACAGAGTTCAGTATGATGATGCTAGAGATGTGACCGTTGGTGATGATGGAGTGTTGAGGATGCAGGGCTGGATTTGCATGCCTAATGTGGATGGGCTTCGGGAGTTGATTTTGGAGGAGGCCCATAGCTCGCGGTATTCCATTCATCCGGGTGCCGCAAAAATGTATCCGTATTTGAGGCAGCATTGTTGGTGGAGAAGAATGAAGAAAGATATTTTGAGATTTGTAGCTCGGTGTCGTAATTGTCAGCAGGTGAAATATGAGTATCAGAGACCGGGTGGCTTGCTACAGCAGATGGATATTCCTGAGTGGAAGTGGGAGAGAATCATTATGGACTTTGTTGTTGGACTTCCACGGACTTTGAAGAAGTTCGATGCTATTTGGGTGATTGTGGATCGACTGACCAAGTCCGCACACTTCTTTCCTGTGTGTACTACTTATTCTTCAGAGCGGTTGGCGGGTATATATATCCGGGAGATTGTTCGTTTGCATGGTGTTCCGATTTCCATCATTTCAGATAGAGGTACTCAGTTTACTTTGCAGTTTTGGAGAGCCGTGCAGAGAGAGTTGGGTACTCAGGTGGAGTTGAGCTCAGCTTTTTATCCTCAGACGGACGGGCAGTCCGAGCACACTATTCAGATATTAGAGGACATGTTGTGTGCTTGTGTCATTGATTTCGGAGGATCATAGGATGAGTTTCTACCGCTTGCAGAGTTTTCTTATAATAACAACTACCAATCGAGTATTCAGATTGCTCCATATGAGGCTTTGTATGGGAGGCGGTGTAGATCTCCAATTGGTTGGTTCGAGCCCGGTGAGGCTAGGCTATTGGGGACTAATTTGGTACAGGATGCTTTGGAGAAGGTGAAGGTGATTCAGGAGAGGCTTCGTGCAGCGCAGTCGAGGAAAAAGAGTTATGCTGATAGGAAGGTTTGAGATGTGTCCTATATGGTTGGCGAGAAGGTTCTGTTGAAGGTTTCACCCATGACGGGTGTTATGAGATTTGGAAAGAAAGGGAATTGAGTCCGCGGTTCATTGGGCCTTTTGAGGTGCTTCAGAGGATTGGGGAGGTGTCTTATAAGCTTGCTTTGCCACCCAGCTTGTCGAGTGTGCATCCGGTATTTCATGTTTCTATGCTCCAAAAGTATATTGGGGATCCGTCTCATGTTTTGGATTTCAAAACGGTTCAGTTGGATGATGATTTGACCTACGATGTAGAGCCAGTAGCTATTTTGGGTCATCAGGTTCGAAAATTGAGGTCGAAGGATATAGCTTCAGTGAAAGTGTAGTGGAGAGGTGGGCCCGTAGAGGAGGCTACCTGGGAGACCGAGCGGGAGAAGCGGAGCAGATATCTTTACCTGTTTGAGGCTTCAGGTATGTTTTTTGACTCATTCGAGGACGAACGTTTGTTTAAGTTGGGGAGGATGTGACGACCCAGCCAGTCGTCTCATGAGTTACCGCTCCGTTTTCCCCCATTTCTGCTTCCTTATGCTTCGCTATCCATGTTTTATGTTATCGGGTTGATTAGTTTGAGTTCGGAGAGGATTTGGTAAGAAATGAGACACTTAGTCTATTTTAAGAAGGTTTAAGTTGGAAAAGTCAACCAGATGTTGACTTATGTGTTAGAGGGCTCGGATGTGAGTTCCAGTGGTTCGGTTAGCTTCGAAAAGTGATTTGTGACTTAGGAGCATGATCGGAATGGGTTCTGGAGGTTCGGAGTAGAATTAAGCTTGAATTGGCGAAGTGTTCATTTTGGCGATTTCCGGTTGATAGGCGAGATTTTGATATAGGGGTCAGAATGGAATTCTGAGAGTTGTAGTAGCTTCATTATGTCATTTGGGATGTGTGTAAAATCTCAGGTCATTCGGACGTGGTTTGGTTGGGTTTTTTATCGAAAACATATTTCAGAAAGATTTTAGAAACTTAGGCTTGAATCCAAGGTGTTTTAGTTTATTTGATGTCGTTTGAGGTGTTTTGATGATTGGAACAAGTTTGAATAAGGTATTGGGTCACGTTTGTGCTTTTGGTTGAGGTCCCGGGGGCCTCAGGGTGATTTCGAATGGTTAACGGGAAGATTTGAGACTTAAGAGATTGCAGAAATTTGCTGCTTTTGGTGTTTCCACACCTGCGGTTTGGGGGCCGCAGGAGCGGCGCCGCATGTGCGAGGGAGGAGCCGCAAAATCGGTTTTGGAGGGGAGTATCAGGAAATCGCAAATGCGGTTGTGGGGGCCGTATCTGCGGAACCACAAATGCGGACGAAGGATCGCAGATGCGGCAGTGGCCGACTTTAGTGATTTTCGCAGAAGCAGAGTGTTAACCGCAAATGCGGTACCGCAGAAGCGGATTTTGGACCGCAGATGCGGGTGTGCCTGGGCAGAACATATAAGTTATTTCATTTTCGCGAGTTTGAGTTATTCCACTATTTTTGACTTCGGCTTGAGAGCTTTTGGACGATTTGGAAGAGGGATTTCAAGGGAACTTCATTAAGGTAAGGATTTTGGACCTAAAACACATTTCTATGGTAGTATTTCATGGATTAAGACTGAAATTAAAGGAAATAAAAGGCTAAAAATGGGGGATTAGGGCTTGAGTTTAAGAGGCCTTAAACTGAGGATTTGAGGGGTCATTTGAACTCCGACTTTGGTATTCTTGATATGCATAAACTCGTGGGGAGATGAGAAATCTATTGATGCAAAATTTTTTGAGTTTCGAGAAGTGGACCCAGGGCTCGGGTTTGGCCAATTTCGGGATTTTTGGTATTTTTTCGATTGTTTTCGCTTGGGCTTTGTTCCCTTAGCATATTGTGTGGTATTCGTTCTGTTGGATAAATTCGACGTGCGTGGAGGCCGACTCAAGGGGCAAAGGCATCAGGAGCTAGAGATTTAGCCGGTTCGAGGTAAGTAATGATTGTAAATGATGCTCTGAGGGTTTGAAACCCCGGATTGCACATCGTAGTGCTATATTGAGGTGAGACACAGGCTTGATGACGAGCGTGGGGTCGTGTACTATTGGGGATTGTGACTTGGTCCGTCCCGATTGATGATTTCACCGCGTAGTTGACTGAAACTTATTTGCTATCATCATGATTTGGGCTGATTGCCATATTTGGGCTTTGTGTCAACTATTTGAACCCTTCGGGGATTTTTATTACCATTTCCTCACTGTTTTGACTTATTTCTTGAACTCAGTCCCGTTATTTTTCCATCGTTTTACTACTCAGCCATTTTTACTCAATTTTGAGACTTAAATGATATTTTAAATGATGTTTTAGGCTGAGAGATACTGTTTTACTATTGTCCGAGGGGCTTGTGATGATTTTCCACTGAGTAAGGCCGAGGTCCTAGTAGTGAGGATACACTGGTAGTGATATGAGGCCGAGGGCGTGGGATACATTTATACGCCACGAGGTGGCTTGATTGATATGAGGCCGAGGGCCTAGACTTGATGCCACGAGATGGCTTGATATTGCGCTTGGGTAGTAAGGGGCCTCTCTCGGAGTCTGTACACCCCCAGTGAGCACGGGTACCCATTGTGATGTGAGATTGAGCCTAAGGGGCTGACATTGTTCTGAGATTGAGCCCGAGGGGCTGGTACTGTTCTGAGATATTGCCCGAGGGGCGAATTTGTTGATACTGTGCCCGAGGGGCGAACTTCTATTTGTTTACTTACCTGTCAATTACTTGTTTTACTTGTTGAAAAGGGATTATTACTTTACTCTTCACTGTTTTACTATTTTAAGTGATTCTTTTACTGCTTCATTATAGAATGCCTTGTGCCTTACGTGTTTTCTTACCGTCAGCCATTATTTATATTTATTACTCACTAGGTCGGAGTACTCATATTACTCCCTGCACCGTGCGTGCAGATTCAAGCATCGTTGGTTCCGCTCCTGAGTACTGATTCCTCCAGTTCCAGGCAGTATTCG
This sequence comes from Nicotiana tabacum, assembly GCF_000715075.1. Taxonomy (NCBI): domain Eukaryota; kingdom Viridiplantae; phylum Streptophyta; class Magnoliopsida; order Solanales; family Solanaceae; genus Nicotiana; species Nicotiana tabacum. The sequence continues at coordinate 178,070,892 of NC_134082.1, read as the reverse complement.
GAGACTACGAGGTAGTTGTTGGCATCCGCAGCCCCGTGTCTCTACTATCTTGTCATTTCTATTTCCTTCGAACATTTGTACTAGATATTGGATTTAGCACACTTGTATCATGGCCTATAGATGCTCGTGACTTGTGACACCCCGGTTAGGGCTGTGTTGGGTTGGATTTTTCCGCATTGTTATCGTTATTTCCGCTATTTAGGATTATTAATCATGTTTAGACTATTTTTATGTTGCTTAACTGTTTCAAAAGGCGAATTGGGTTAAACTGGCTGGCCTTGTCTTCAAGAGAGGCGCCATCACGACCGGGTTCGAGATCGGAGTCGTGACAGATACCAATAAAAAGTTTTGTGTCCCAGTGTTAAAAAGGCATCAATTTGTGGAAAAATGGGACACCTAGTATTACTTCACGGTCAATATCTTTTACCAAAACAAAACTTTCTGGTATACAAATATTTTGTTGGCAAATATAAGCTTTAGGTAATTTATCTGAAATACCCATTGGACCACCGCTAGCATTCTTTAAACGGTGAGTAGTTTTATGAAAATATCCGGAGGGTATTACCCCTTCTTTTACACAACTCAAATCTGCTCCACTATCAAATAAAGCAACAAACTCTTTTTTGAAATTGTAATCGATCGAAAGATTTATTTTTATTAAAAACGTTTGAGTGGTAAAATATTAAATTTTCTACAAAAATTAATCTTCAGAAAAATCCATGGCTACTAGTAAAGTATTAGCAGTATCTTCTTCCGAAGAACTTGTGACAGTATTGGTTTCAGTAATCTTGATACTGAGATTTTTATCAGAATTTTCTAATTTGAAAATTCTTTCATCTAAGGCTACATTTGAAGCCTTTAGTTCTGAGATTTCTTTCTTGAGATAATTTATCTCAGTTCTTAAATCTTGGACAGTAGCCATCTTTTTAGGCTGTGACTTATTTTTGACCATCTTTATGATTTCAAACGTGGTGTAAGGTCCTTTTTGAGATGGAATTTCTTCCACCTTTGTTCCTTCTTCTGAGCTCGTAGGAAGTTTATCAATAATTTGGGATCTTAATTCAGGGTCCTTAATAACCCTTAGTAACTCTATCATGCTGTCATTGGTTAAGATATTAATATTTAAGTCTGAAAATTGGGAGTAAATATTAAAAAGATCATCGTTAGTATTACAACAATGATTTGAGCATTGTCTCTTATCACAGACTCTTGCTCATCTTCAGAAGATGAAATATAGTTCTCTTCCTGAAGGACTCATAAGTCTTCACTTGTTGATGAATCATCTTCATCCGTGTCAGATAGTTCTGGTGAAGAGTTAAAAAGAATCTTATATAACGATTCTTTGATACTATCATCTAAATCACGGTCTTTGATTTTATCTTTGACCTTGCAATCTTTTGCATAATGGCCTATATGTCCACATTTGTAGCAGGCCTGAGGGTTTTTTGATTTGATATAACCCTTTTTGGCTTTATGAAAAGCCTTTCTTTTCAGGGTTCGTTCATAACGTTTCAAATGTTTTTCAGGCGAACCCTTTTTCCTCTTGAAATCCTTTTTCTTATGGGATTTCTTCCTATTAGAAGGTATGTCAATGGCGAATTGTTCTCATAATTCGCCTAATTGCTGTCTTTCAATGAGATGATGTTTCTTAATTTGCTGGTTTAGCTTAATCTAATTACACTGAGCTAAACCTTCCTGAGTGCATACACTAAAGAGTTTACCATATGAGTAAGTATCATAATTGACACTCATCCATGTGCCTCTAAGGGCCTTTCGAATCCTTTCAGCAAATAAGGGAGGGAGTCCATCTATGAATTTAGACTTCCAATGAGTACTATTACTCTCTGGTAATTCCATCACTTTAGATAAGAAAACATCTTTATACCATCTAAAGGATGTGAGGGTTTTACACCTCAGATTCTGGAGCATCATTCTAATGGTCTCACTATTATCAAACCATCTTTTAGAGAAGTGTTCGATGATATTCATGACTAAAGAATAAACTGAATTTTGGACAGTCTTATCTTCTTCGGTCTTAGTCGCATTCATTATTTTAAAGCGCTGGTCATGAGTGAGATAATTATCCCACCAGCCTTTCAACTGACTAGTAAATCCAGCAATAATCATTTCTGCAATTGCCCTATCTCTATTTTTATTAACTTTACAGATATTATTGTACATAAGCATTCTATGTACTGTTGTATAGATATGTCTTTCAGCAAGACCATCTATAAACCATTCGTAGATATCTGACCCACTGTAACCTTGGTGGTAATAGTCATTGTCCTGTTCTTCTATTAGGACATCTTGAGGGATTGGTCTGGGATAGTAAAACATTCTTTGATATGGTTTGTGAGCATATTTTTCAGAGATTTTATTAATCTCATCGTCTACTTTTAGATCGCTAGTAGACGCATGCTCTAAACTTAGAGGGTTAGTGTAACGACCCGACCGGTCGTTTTGGGTTTTTGCACTTCGCTCGCCAGTTCTCGGGCATGACTTGACTCGTGTGATATATTATGACTTATGTAAATCATTGGTGTTGGGTTTCAGGTTAATCAGAATGAATTTGGAAGAACAGTCTCAATTGAAAGCTTAAAATTTGAAAGGTTTGACCAAGATTTGACTTGTGTGTATTTGATCTCAGATTGGAATTTTTATAGTTTGGTTAGCTCCATTAGGTGATTTGGGACTTAGGAGCATGATCAGAATGCATTTTGGAAGTCCGTGGAAGGTTTAGGCTTGAATTGGCGAAATTGAGATTTCGGCGTTTTTCGGTTGATAGGTGAGATTTTGATATCGGAGTCGGAATGGAATTCTGGAAATGGGAGTAGGTCCGTTATGTCATTTTTGATGTGTGTGCAAAATTTCAGGTTATTCGGACAAGGTTTGATAGAATTTTTGATCGAATTCGAAATTCGGAAGTTTTGGAATTCTTAGGCTTGAATCCGAGGGTGATTTGATGTTTTGATGTTGTTTGGAGCATTTCGAAGGTTGGAACAAGTTTAAATTATATTATGGGGTGTGTTGGAATGTTTGGTCGGGGTCCCATGAGGCTCGCATATGTTTTGGAAGAGTTTTTGGAAGATTTTGGTGTTTTGAGCATAAACATGTAATGATCCAAATGTCCATTTTTAGTTCTAGAGATTGAAATTTAATTTTGAGACTTCCGGGATTTTGATAATGAATTATAGGAGTGATCTGGAAATTTTGGTCTAATTTTATCAAGTCGCGTTTGGGTTTTTGACGCGAATCATGAGTTAATTGTTTAACGAGCGAAATGGATATCGCACTGAGCAAACGAGCTCCGAATTGAGTTTTGATTGAAGGAATATGTATGTATCATTATTTGTGACTCATAGGAACAAGAATCATCGAATTCCGATTTCGTATGATGGAGTTAGAGCCTTTTTAGTGAAATTAAAGACTGCTGGTGCATCAGATTTGGTGTGCACCAAATTGGACCTTTTAGCGACGAGAATTAAGCCTTTAGCGACCAGAATCGGATTTATCAAAGCTGTTACATTTTTTTAGCTCATTTTGATGTTTTTTTGTGAAAGAACACGACGTGGGGCGATTTTTGAGCAAGAAATCATGGAAGATATTGAGGTAAGTCACTTGTGATCATTTCTACTGCATAATATTGAATTATTATCGAATAATCCGACTAAATTACATGTTTTTGAGGTGTAAATTGGAAATTTGGACCTAGGGATTTGAAAATAAGATTTGAAGATTTGGAGGCCGAATTATTATTGGAATTTAGTAATTTTGGTATGGTTGGACTTGTGGTTGAATGGGTTGTCAGATTTGGTGAGTTTCGTCGAATTCCGAAGCGTGGGCCCGGGGGCCAGGTTTGAGCAATTTCGGGATTTTGATATTAAATTGGATATTTTCGAGTGGGCTTCGCTCCCTTAGCATATTTTAATGATTATGTACTGATTGTGGCTAGATTTGGAGCATTCGAAGGTTGATTCGCGCGGGCGAGGCATCGCGGGCTAGAGTTCGGACCGGATCGAGGCGAGTAATGATTGTAAATGATGTTCTGAGGGTTTGAAACTCCGGATTGCATATCGTTGTGCTATATTGAGGTGAGGCACACGCTTTTCGGGATTTTGATATTAAATTGGATATTTTCGAGTGGGCTTCTCTCCCTTAGCATATTTTAATGATTATGTAATGATTATGGCTAGATTTGGAGCATCCAGAGGTCGATTCGCGCGGGCGAGGCATCACGGGCTAGAGTTCGGACCGGATCGAGGTGAGTAATGATTGTAAATGATGTTCTAAGGGTTTGAAACTCTGGATTGCACATCGTTGTGCTATATTGAGGTGAGGCACACGCTTGATGACGCGCGTGGGGTCGTGCATTATTGGGGATTGTGACTTGGTCCATCCCGATTGATGATTTTACCGCGTATTTGATTGAAAACTATTTGCTATCATCATTATTTGGGTTGAAAGCCATATTTGGGCCTAGTGCTAGTTATTTGAACACTTCGGGGATTTTTGTTGATATTTACTCACTGTTTTGACTTTATACTTGAACTCAGTCACGTTATTTTCCACTATTTTCAAAACTCAGCCATGTTTACTCTACTTTTAACACTTGAAATGATATTTTAAATAATATTTTGGGCTGAGCATTATGTTTTACTGTTGCTCGAGTGGCTTATGTAATTTTTGACTGAGTAAGGCCGAGGGCCTATATTGTGAGGATACTTTTGGGTCGGGCTGCACGCTGCAGTAGTGAGATACTAATTATGATAATGAGGCCGAGGGCCTGAGATTGTGCGCCACGAGGTGACTTGATATTGATATGAGGCCGAGAGCCTGTTTATGATGCCACGAGGTGGCTTGATATTGCGCTTGGGCCGTAAGGGGCCCCTCCCGGAGTCTGTACACCCCCAGTGAGCGCGGGTACCCATTGTGATGTGAGATATAGCCCGATGGGCTGATATTGTTCTATGTGATAGCCCGATGGGCTGGTATTGTTCTATGTGATTTCCCGAGGGGCTGATACCGTTCTATGTGATTACCCGAGGGGCTAGTATTGTTCTGAGATATGGCTCGAAGGGCGAACCTTTATGTGTTTATCTTTCATATTTACTTGTCATTTACTTGTTAAACTACGGTATTTGTGCCCGAGGGGCGGATTTTTGTGCTTATCTACACTAACTGTTTTGCATTCATTTGTGTAACTGTTGAAAAAGTCATTTTCAAAGAAGTTTAAACTAAGCTAAGATGTTTTAAGAGATTTTTACAGCTTCACTGCTTTCTTACTGGTTTTTGAACTGCTTCTATACAACATCTTGATATGCTTTACGTGATTTCTTACCATTCAGGCTTTAGTTATGATTATTACTCACTGAGTTGGAGTACTAACTTTACTCCCTACACCTTGTGTGCAGATTCAGGTATTTATACACCTGGTAGTGGGTTTTGGTTGATCGGAGGCAGAGTCATCGGAGTTTAGCAAGGTATCTTCCGGTGTTCGCAACACTTCTTTTCTCTCTCTTCATTTCATTAGTCTGTATTTGTACACTTCAAACTTTCAGTTGTATTTATACCCTAGTAGATGCTCGTGACTTGTGACACCCTGGTTAGGATTGTGTCGGGTTGTATTTCCGCTACTTATTATCATTAGATCATGTTTAGACTGCTTTTATATTGTTTAACTATTTTAAAAAGTGAATTGGGTTTAATTGGCTGGCCTAGTCTTCACGAGAGGCGCCATGATGACCGGGTTCGGGGTTAGGGTCGTGACAGTTAGCTCTAAATTCACCCAACTTCTGAACTAGAAGTTCCTCAAGTCATCAAGACTTCTTAATTTAAAGTATTTTACCTCAGGAGGTGGTTGGATACTTGTAGTAGTGATTTGATCTTTACCTTTAGTATCCTTCTGTTGAATTTTTTGGACTTTAGCTATAAGCTTGTCCAATTTCTCATGAATCATATTAACCTGTTCACCCAAAATACTAACATACATATTAGTATAATTGTTTTGAGTGAGCATAGTATTCAGATCAAGGGGGTACGGGATCACTTCCGAATGAGGCTCAGGAAATGAATTACAAGAACTTCAGCCCTAACTAGCTACTAACTTCTAGGTAAACCTTAAACCACGGTGTCCTCATAGCCCTTCAATGGCTACTTGCCTAAATGGGTCCAACTAAACACCACCGGTTAGGTTGACCTAACCAAGATTTATTGTTGAAATTGGTAACTGCCTGGTCTATACAGTTCTTAACCCATAACCTCATCGGGGTGACACAGTAAACTCTTAGCTACAAAAACATGCTTAGTAAAAACCTTCAAATACTAAGTTTAAGACTAACCTGTTTAGCCTATTATTTAGGCTAACAGTACTACAAATATTGAAGAGGGAGGGAGTAGAATAGTACCAGAGACCGCCTGTTTGTGTCCAAGTGACCTTTTGATTTTATATCAGAATTCAAAATATTACAAGGGAGAGGGTTTTTTACAAGAGAGAGAAACTAGAGAGAAGTCAGAGCATTTTCTAAAGCTTTTGCTAATGTTGCCCTCTCTAAAGAAAATGAAGATCCTTATATAATGGATCCTTATAAAAAACAAACAAAACTAAAACAGTAAGTTGGCCGACAAAATAATTCCAATGATGGCCGACAAGATAAAAAGAAAATTCTATATAATTACAACCGAACAAACTACTTTATAAAAGGAGGATTCCCTTCAATAATGGAGGGACCCGTGACTTTATTAAAGTTGTCTTTATTACCCCAATAATATATGTTATGGGGCCTTCATGCCTTGGCTTTTCCTTCGTCGTCTTTTTTCGCAGAAGATTCTTCTGCAGTCTCCTTCAACTTTGCAAGGAAATCTTCAATTTCATCAATGTTAATTTCTATGCTTGGGCTTCGTTAAGCTTTTCCTGCTGAACAGCCTTCACCGATAGAGGTCATCAATATATCGTCACTGATTTGTGTTCTAAAATTCCTTGCTAAATCTTTATTGATTTCTTCAAAATATGATGCAAGAATTTCTCTTTTTGAAACTACCTCTTTCTTCATTTGAAGTCGTCTAGTAACCATTTCAAAGGGACTTAATTTATCCCCTGCAACTTCTGTTCTTCCTTGTTGAACACAGGCTTCTAATTTAGCCTGAATTTATTAGATTAAATCTTCACTGAACAATTTCCCTTGCTGATTTAATTAGAGTAACTTACTCCAGAATATATTATAAAAAATTATGTGAAGACAAGGAATTCCTTCGCTGGTATAACCAATTTGCACATCCCATTTCATTATCCAAGGGATAGAGAATTCTATGAAAAATTACATGGCAGCAATGCCATCGTCAAAGATATTATCTTTTTGTAGAGAAATAATTTTGGGAGATATGTATACCCATTGAGTATATAAACTCTTAAATAAGGGAAGAAGTATTTCTAATGACGGACCGTATAATTTCCACCATTTGAAGAACCAATTAGGAATCTGTTGTCCATTCATATTAGAACAGAGTTGAATGAACCAATAATGCTTCCTATTAGGATTCTCATAAAGAAAAGTTTTATTAAAACTTTCTACATAATCCCAATAATTAAATTTGACTGATACTTTTTGGTCAGGATGAGTGTATTCTCTATAATAATCTTTGAAAAACTATAAGTTTTTTTGGTATTCACAGGATAAAAATGCTGAATTTCAGCAGATCCTGTTGTCGAGAGTATAATCTCATAATGCATCCTGTATTTATAAGCAGGTGTAGCATATGACGTTGTATCAAAATATCTGGACATTAATTGCCACGAATTATCCTTCCATTTAAGGTCGGATTGTTCCAAAAGAATTATTAACTCTTTTGTGTCATTTTGGTTAAACCTCAAGATTCTCATTACTATCCTCTAATATGACTGAGGAGTAGGTATGTGACGACCCGAAGGGTCATCACCGTAGTTCTTCCTTGTTCCGCGCTTTCGAGGCCTTGAAAACCTCGCTTTTAGTTGACTTGATTGGCGTGCGTAGTTTGGGCGCGTAGCCGGAAAGTTTTTATGTTAGAATATGTGAATTATGTGAAACATTTGATGAATTTTGATATTTAATATGCATAATGTTGACATCGGTCAACATTTTGGGTAAACGGACCCAGACCTGTGATTCGACGGTCCCGGAGGGTTCGTAGAAAAATATGGGACTTGGACGTGTGCCTGGAATCAAATTCTGAGGTCCCAAGCCCGAGAAATGAATTTTTGAAAGAAATTATTTTTTTTTCTTCTGAAATTTGATATGAAAATTTGAAATGAAAAGGAGTTAGAAAATATAGGTATCGGGCTCGTATTTTAGTTCCGACGCCCGGTACAAGTCATAAATATGTGTTAAGCACTATCTGTAAAGTTTGGCTAAAAACGGACGTCACATGACGTGTTTCAGACTAAAAATGGAGAATTTGAGTTATGAAAGTTGATGAAAAGAAAATCATGTGTTTGAGGCTTGATCCTATGTATATGATGTTATTTTGACGACTTGATCGCACGAGTAAGTCCGTAAGATGTTTTGAAGGTTGTGTGCATGTTTGGTTTGGAGCCCCGAGGGCTCGGGTGAGTTTTGAATGGGGCCCGAGAGGTCTTGGATTTAAGAAAATGCAGGTTCAGGTGTTGCAGACATCAGCGCGGCCGCGGTCATTTCCGCACAGTTCGCGCTGGAGACGCGCGGCCGCGATGCCTTTCTGTGTGGTCCGCGTGGCTGAGTCTGAGGGCTAGGGTTTCAGGTCAACCAGCGCGGCCGCACACCAAAACAGTGCGGTCCGCGCTGGAAGGGTTCAGAGAAGCCCCAATTTTTCTTCCACTCGGCGCGGCCGCAACACATTTTTGTGCGGTCCGCGCCAGGTTTTCAAAAAGGTATAAAAGTTCGAAAATCTCAGTCATTTTTCACTTTTCAAAAACCCAAAACCTAAGAGACGATTTTCCAAACAACTTTTCTTCTCCAAAACGATTGGTAAGTGATTTCTAACTTAATTTCTTTATCCCTTAACATCTTTTAATATAATTTCAACTTCAAATCAAAGATTTTCATGGGGAAAATTGGGTGTTTTGGGTAGAACCTAGGTTTTCTACAAATTGAGAAGTTGGACCTCAATTTGGGGTCCGATTTAAAAACAAATTATATATTTGGATTCATGGGGGAATGGGTAACCGGGTTTTGGCCCGAACCTCGAGTTTCGACCACGTGGGTCCAGGGGTATTTTTGACCTTTTTGGGAAAAACCTTGAAAAATATATTTTCATGCATTGGGGATGATTCATTTAGTAATTATTAATGTGATTAAGTAACTTATGACAAGATCCGAGCGGATTGGTGGTGGAATCAAGAGGTAAAACTATATTAGAAGTGTGAGTTAAGTTTGGAGCATTCGAGGTAAGTGTTTGGTCTACCCTAGCTTGAGGGAATATGAGTTGAGTATATTTGCTACTTGTTATGTGATGTGTCCGACGTATAGGCATGGTGACGAGTATCTATACGTTGGGGGTCGAACATGCCCGTGAGTCTTGTATTATAATTGTTGTGACTCCGTTGTAGTTTATTGCGCTTCATGTGTTATTATTATTATTGTTCCCTTGTTGGAATGTTTGTTTTGATAGTATTGTTCCCTTGTTGGGATGTTTGTTTTGATAAGTATTGTTCCCTTGTTGGGATGGTTGTTTTGATAGTATTGTTCCCTTGCCGGGAAAGTTAATGAAGTAATTGTGGTTCTTGAACTTCGAGGAGCAATGACTCAAGTTATAATACGAATTGTGAAAGTTTATGAGATCATTGCATACTTTGGAGCATTGGCTCAAGTGTTAGAGTGTGTTATGAAATGAAAGTGAAAGAAAGAGAAAGAGGCATCAATTGTTCTATTGCCGGGAAATTTATATTATTAATGTTGTCCCCTTGCCGGGATCTAAATTGTTTACTTATTGTTTCCTTGCCGGGATTCCTATTTTAGCCTTGTCTATTCCCTCGCCCCATTGTTTGTGATTGTTGTTTGGGTGAGGAAGAGTGATAAAAGCACGAAGGGTGATGCCGTGTATTGTTGTTTGTGAGGAAAGAGTGTAAAGCACGAAGGGTCATTCCGTGCCATGATATAAATGTTAATACACGAAGGGTCATTCCGTGCCATGATATAAATGTTAATGCACGAAGGGTCATTCCGTGCCATGATATAAATGTTAATGCACGAAGGATCATTCCGTGCCATCATTATGTGAGGTAAAGCACGAAGGAAAATGCCGTGTACTTTATATGATTGATTTGGTGAGAACGAGAGTAAAAGCACGAAGGATAATGCCGTGCAACTGTTGTTTTCCTACTCACTATTGATGTGTTTACTTGTTATTAACAATTCAAGTGTGTTAACTAGTTAGGTCCCTTTACTGTTGTGACCCATTGTGTTCGAATCCATAGTGTTTACGATACCTCGCCTTATTTATTTGTTTGTGTTCAAAACTCCAAATTTCAAAACAAATTGTCACATTTTTAACTCAATTGATTTCTCGTATTAAAGGTACTAATTCATTTGATATTGTACAGTAATTGAAAAGGGTATGTTCTTTATCAAATGATTTCAGAAATAAATAAACAATAACGTCATCTTTTCTTGTTGATTTCCTAATTGCGTTGGGAGATGTACTCTACTTTATGTTAAGTGAATGAGGCTCCTTGAATATTCTTAATTGTATTGGGTTATGGAACCTATGAGCTGAGTAACATGAGAATATTGATGTGCAATGTGAGACAGAAATATGTGGGCACAAGGTGCCGGGGAAAATATTATGGTTTTATTTAATGGCACGTGAGCTATCTGTGCGGTTGTGACATAAATGTGGGCACGAGGTGCTGTAAAATTTCAAAAGTGGACTGAGACCTATATTATTTATGATTATGATATGAGGTGTCACAAGGTGACCTTTACTCGAAAAAATTATATTCGAAAGATGCTTATATGAAAGATAACTATTTGAAGGAAATATATTCAAAATATATTTATTGAAAAACGTATTATTTTAGAGATTATTACTTGAAGGATTTATAAGCGAAAGATTTATATTTGAAGGACTTGATTAATTGATTGCACTTGTATTTGTTATTTGTTGAGAAGCAATTTTGGTGTTCTTGTTGCCAGCTATTTATATCATTGGTTGATCATCGTTGCCATTATTATTATTTGCTTCATATTATTTTGTACGCTATAAACTGCACAGGTTTATGTGAGTGTCTGGTCCTAGCCTTGTCACTACTTCGCCGGGGTAGGCTAGACACTTACCAACACATGGGGTCAGTTGCGCTGATACTACACTTCTGTACATTTTTGTGTACAGATCCATGCCTTTGATCAACGGTAGCTATTCGTTGCGGTGGAGACTCAAGGTAAACCTGCTATAGCATTCGCAGTCCTCAGAGTCACCTTCAATTGTACTTATTTCCATTTGTTCCCTTTGCTTCGGAACAGTGATGTAATCATATTGTATAACTACTCTTAGAAAGACTTGTGACTTGTACTACCGGTTTTGGGAATTGTATTTTGTTCAGAGTAATTTAATTTAAAGTTAGTGAATACCCATATTATTACAGTAAATGTTAGGCTTACCTAGTTTAGAAACTAGGTGCTATCACGACTTTTTTGGAGGGATTTTTGGGTTGTGACAAGTTGGTATCAGAGCTCTAGGTTCATAGGTGCTACAAGTCATAAGCGAGTTTAGTAGAGTCTTGCGGATCGGTACGGAGACGTTTGTACTTATCTTCGAGAGGCTACATAACTAGTAGGAAAAATTTTCACTTCATTCATTCCTTATCGTGCAACATTTATTCAGCTTGAAGCATATATCTTATGTTCTTTTGCATCCACTCATGTATGGAATTGCGCACTACGCCATTGGTTTGTGATACCGTAAAAGGTTATAAGAGAGCCAGGGCTAATCAACCATTGTTACGACGTGTCGTTCAGATTTGAAGATATGGAAGCGCAAAAAGATCTTTCAGTTGTGCGCATGGGGGTGCATCTGATTCTGACATTTGGTTGATAAGTAATATCTTGAGAGGGCTTAATTAGTTGCCTAATCATCACAATCGTGGCATGGTCACGAGGTGGATGTAGATCTGAAGATAGTTGGTGGTATTAGAGATAATGTGGTTTGTATGGGATTTCTATTTGGCGGAGGGTACATATTAGCAAGCCAAGACACTGGAGGAAGCGAGTTTAATTGTCACGAGGATGACATGCGCCAAATAAATAGCTTGAGGTGTCTTATGACCGGTGTCGTACGAGCGATAAAGGTTAGTATTGTGAATCATCGGAATGTTTCATATGGCTTCGTGCTAAGTGAAGGGAGTCCACTATCAACGATCAAATTGTGGGGTCATGTGTCATATCAGTTTTGGCCTGAGATGTATTTATATGGTATTCAAAGGTTCTCTGAAACTTGTATATGAGTAAGAGCTGAGATTTGTATAGGAAGATGTTGGGACTTTCGATATTCCTGTGTCCATAATAATTCTACATTTCGGTATTAGCAGGGACATGGAAACAATTTCAGAATACTCGTAGTGCTCCAATTAATCAGGGCACTCTCATGGGACAATCATCTTTTAATGCACCACTGGCATATGATTCCTTCAATGGTTATCCTAGTTATCCGACACAGACTCAGAATGAGCAGCCGAACTGTAGATGAGTTGTTATGAATGTGGTGATACTAGGAACATCATGAGAAATTGTCCCAGACTTGGGAGAAACCTACTTTAGTAGAGCAGTCAATCCACACACTCCATTATAGTTACTAATCTACATACACTACAAGTTAAGATAGAGGACGAGCGGGTAGATGATGCCTAAGAGGTGGAGGCCCGACCCATTGATATAATTGCTATGGTGTGGCTGAGGACACTACACCAGAGGGTGTCATTATAGGTACGATTCCGATTGTTATAAAAAGGATATTTTTCCTTAATTTGATTTGGTTATAAAAATTGAGGCGAGTCCTCCTATTATGCTCCGCTTATGGGTGAGCTTCGTAATTTTGTGACCCACTTTTAAGTTTATCCCTGTTGGGAGATTTGATGATGTTGGCCCGTGTATATCATTTTATTTTGTACACTATTAAGGGCTATAAGTCCAAAAATAAAAATTACTTTCTATTACTCACTACAGTGGATTTGATGTGATTTCGGAATAATTGATTTCAATTTTTATGAATTGTACGCCCTATTGGTATGGGGGTTCATTCTGTGTTGTGATGTTTATCGGAATTTATGAGAGGAAATAAAAGAAATGGAAAGAATTCAGTTGGCACAATGTGTAATTACTCGTGATGCAGAGTTGAGGATGAGATCCTCACAATTTTTTTTTATGATGTGAAATAATTAAATCGGGCTACAAGCCACGGTGGAAGTTATATAAGGACAAGGTCCTTGTGGTGAACAATTTATATGTTTAAATTCTCCCTTTGTGAAATTTAAATTTGTACTATAGTATTAACAGGTAGTCATGCCTGTTAGGCTTATTTGATAAATTTTTCTTATGTGATTCTATGCATATTTAGCCATATTTGTGTTGTAACTATTGAGTTTTGACCTACGAGGTGAGTGCCCAGGTGGCGTTAAATGTGATTCATTGATTTGGGTAAATAATGATGAGGTTTTCATGCCTCACGATTGGTTGTCAGTGTTGTGGAAAAATTGAAATGAGATTTTGGTTAACATGAGGTTAATTGACGATTTTGTAATTGATTGTGAACAACTAACGAGATCAGAGATGAGGTTAAGGTCATACATATGATGTGTTTTATATCAAGATATCATTGTGATAATGTCATGTTTGTAATGCTGAGATTAGTGTTATTGATATATACATTGTGGTGCCTTGTTGGGTTGTAGATGTGTTGTTAGGAGTTATTTTGGTGTTACTCTGACAGGTGGATAGGCCCAATTATAGGGGAGGCTCTGCCGAAATTTCTGAAAATTTTGGGAGTTAGAAACATTTGGGACATTAAGATATGCGAAGAAAGGGATAAGTTACATTATGTGTTTGAGAGCGGACTCTACTTCTTATTTGAGGGTGAATGACCCGAAGTGGGGGATTGTGGAACAACCGTTAAGCGCTATTAAAAGGTTGATGCGTGCATAGGCATGAGTTGTTATAGCCAGGTGAGACTAAGATCGTGTGATGATGTGAAAAAAAAATCGGACCTTTTTGGAAATGTTCAGAAGGTAAGAAATTTGCTCTTAAAGTTTACAAATACGGGTAAGAGAAATAGCCTCAATTGAAATGGTATTTTCAAACTTATTCGAATGTGGTAATGTGGTATCAACAACGAGCATATGTGTAAAAGTAGAAACATCAATTTAATGTCCTCAGAATAATTCTTGGCACGTTCGAGGACGAACGGTTGTTTTAGAGGTGGAGAATGTGACGACCCGAAGGGTCATCACCGTAGTTCTTCCTTGTTACGCGCTTTCGAGGCCTTGAAAACCTCGTTTTTAGTTGCCTCGATTGGCGTGCATAGTTCGGGCGCGTAGCCGGAAAGTGTTTATGTTATAATATGTGAATTATGTGAAACATTTGATGAATTTTGGTATTTAATATGCATAATGTTGACATCGGTCAACATTTTGGGTAAACGGACCCGGACCTGTGATTCGACGGTCCCTGAGGGTCCGTAGAAAAATATGGGACTTAGGCGTGTGCCCAAAATCAAATTCTGAGGTCCCAAGCCTGAGAAATGAATTTTTGAAAGAAATTGTTTTTTTTTTCTGAAATTTGATATGAAAATTTGAAATGAAAAGGAGTTAGAAAATAAAGGGATCGGGCTCGTATTTTGGTTCCGACGCCCGGTACAAGTCTTAAATATGTGTTAAGCACTATCTGTAAAGTTTGGCTAAAAACGGACGTCATATGACGTGTTTCGGACTAAAAATGGAGAATTTGAGTTATGAAAGTTGAAGAAAAGAAAATCATGTGTTTGAGGCTTGATCCTATGTATATGATGTTATTTTGGCGATTTGATCGCACGAGTAAGTCCGTAAGATGTTTTTAAGGTTGTGTGCATGTTTGGTTTGGAGCCCCGAGGGCTCGGGTGAGTTTTGAATGGGGCCCGGGAGGTCTTGGACTTAAGAAAATGCAGGTTCGGGTGTTGCAGACACCAGCGTGGCCGCGGTCATTTCCGCACGGTCCGCGCTGAAGACGCGCGACCGCGATGCCTTTCTGTGCGGTCCGCGTGGCTGAGTCTGAGGGCTAGGGTTTCAGGTCAACTAGCGCGGCCGCGCACCAAAACAGTGCGGTCCGCGCTGGAAGGGTTCAGAGAAGCCCCAATTTTTCTCCCACTCGGCGCGGCCGCAACACATTTTTGTGCGGTATGCGCCAGGTCCTCAGAAAGGTATACAAGTTCGGAAATCTCAGTCATTTTTCACGTTTCAAAAACCCAAAACCTAAGAGGCGATTTTCCAAACAACTTTTCTTCTCCAAAACGATTGGTAAGTGATTTCTAACTTAATTTCTTTATCCCTTAACATCTTTTAATATAATTTCAACTTCAAATCAAAGATTTTCATGGGGAAAATTGGGTGTTTTGGGTAGAACCTAGGTTTTCTACAAATTGAGAAGTTGGACCTCAATTTGGGGTCCGATTTAAAAACAAATCATATATTTGGATTCATGGGGGAATGGGTAACCGGGTTTTGGCCCGAACCTCGAGTTTCGACCACGTGGGTCCAGGGGTATTTTTGACCTTTTTGGGAAAAACCTTGAAAAATCTATTTTCATGCATTGGGGATGATTCATTTAGTAATTATTAATGTGATTAAGTAACTTATGACAAGATCCGAGCGGATTGGTGGTGGAATCAAGAGGTAAAGCTATACTAGAAGCGTGAGTTGAGTTTGGAGCATTCGAGGTAAGTGTTTGGTCTACCCTAGCTTGAGGGAATAGGAGTTGAGTATATTTGCTACTTGTTATGTGATGTTTCCGACGTATAGGCATGGTGACGAGTATCTATACGTTGGGGGTCGAACATGCCCGTGAGTCTTGTATTATAATTGTTGTGACTCCGTTGTAGTTTATTTCGCTTCATGTGTTATTATTATTATTGTTCCCTTGTTGGAATGTTTGTTTTGTTAGTATTGTTCCCTTGTTGGGATGTTTGTTTTGATAAGTATTATTCCCTTGTTGGGATGGTTGTTTTGATAGTATTGTTCCCTTGCCGGGAAAGTTAATGAAGTAATTATGGTTCTTGAACTTCGAGGAGCAATGACTCAAGTTATAATATGAATTGTGAAAGTTTATGAGATCATTGCATACTTTGGAGCATTGGCTCAAGTGTTAGAGTGAGTTATGAAATGAAAGTGAAAGAAAGAGAAAGAGGCATCAATTGTTCTATTGCCGGGAAATTTATATTATTAATGTTGTCCCCTTGCCGGGATCTAAATTGTTTACTTATTGTTTCCTTGCCGGGATTCCTATTTTAGCCTTGTCTATTCCCTCGCCCCATTGTTTGTGATTGTTGCTTGGGTGAGGAAGAGTGATAAAAGCACGAAGGGTGATGCCGTGTATTGTTGTTTGTGAGGAAAGAGTGTAAAGCACGAAGGGTCATTCCGTGCCATGATATAAATGTTAATGCACGAAGGGTCATTCCGTGTCATGATATAAATGTTAATGCACGAAGGGTCATTCCGTGCCATGATATAAATGTTAATGCACGAAGGATCATTCCGTGCCATCATTATGTGAGGTAAAGCACGAAGGAAAATGCCGTGTACTTTATATGATTGATTTGGTGAGAACGAGAGTAAAAGCACGAAGGATGATGCCGTACAACTGTTGTTTTCCTACTCACTGTTGATGTGTTTACTTGTTATTAACAATTCAAGTGTGTTAACTAGTTAGGTCCCTTTACTGTTGTGACCCATTGTGTTCGAATCCATAGTGTTTATGATACCGCGCCTTATTTATTTGTTTGTGTTCAAAACTCCAAATTTCAAAAAAATTGTCACATTTTTAACTCAATTGATTTCTCGTATTAAAGGTACTAATTCATTAGATATTGTACAGTAATTGAAAAGGGTATTTTCTTTATCAAATGATTTCAGAAATTAATAAACAATAACGTCATCTTTTCTTGTTGATTTCCTAATTGCGTTGGGAGATGTACTCTACTTTATATTAAGTGAATGAGGCTCCTTGAACATTCTTAATTGTATTGGGTTATGGAACCTATGAGCTGAGTAACATGAGAATATTGTTGTGCAATGTGAGACAGAAATATGTGGGCACAAGGTGCCGAGGAAAATATTATGGTTTTATTTAATGGCACGTGAGTTGTCCGTGCGGTTGTGACATAAATGTGGGCATGAGGTGCTGTGAAATTTCGAAAGTGGGTTGAGACCTATATTATTTATGATTATGATATGAGGTGTCATAAGGTGACCTTTACTCGAAAGAATTATATTCGAAAGATGCTTATATGAAAGATATCTATTTGAAGGAAATATATTCAAAATATATTTATTGAAAAACGTATTATCTTAGAGATTATTACTTGAAGGATTTATAAGCGAAAGATTTATATTTGAAGGACTTGATTAATTGATTGCACTTGTATTTGTTATTTGTTGAGAAGCAATTTTGGTGTTCTTGTTGCCAGCTATTTATATCATTGGTTGATCATCGTTGCCATTATTATTATTTTCTTCATAGTATTTTGTACGCTATAAACTGCACAAGTTTATGTGAGTGTCTGGTCCTAGCCTTGTCACTACTTCGCCGGGGTAGACTAGACACTTACCAGCACATGGGGTCAGTTTTGTTGATACTACACTTATGTACATTTTTGTGTACAGATCCATGCCTTTGATCGACGGTAGCTATTCGTTGCGGTGGAGACTCAAGGTAAACCTGCTATAGCATTCGCAGTCCTCAGAGTCACCTTCAATTGTACTTATTTCCATTTGTTCCCTTTGCTTCGGAACAGTGATGTAATCATATTGTATAACTACTCTTAGAAAGACTTGTGACTTCTACTATCGGTTTTGGGAATTGTATTTTGTTCAGAGTAATTTAATTTAAAGTTAGTGAATACCCATATTATTACAGTAAATGTTAGGCTTACCTAGTTTAGAAACTAGGTGCCATCACGACTTTTTTGGAGGGATTTTTGGGTCGTGACAAGTAGGTTGGTACATTAGAAGATGTACCTTCATCTTTTTTGGATTGTATAAAATCCATGAATTCCTTGTATAAAGGGTGATCAGTATTACCTCCTGCTATATTAGCGGCTATTAGCCTTTGATTTCCAATTTGGGCGACAATATTATTCCCTCTACCATCGGTAGATGCCCTTCCTCTTCCTCGACCCTGAGGAGGTCTGTATGTAGGCCTCATAGTTTGTAAAGCCAAAGAAAAAACTATTAGTTCAAATATTTTCTAGTGAGAAAATCAGGAAGGGTATTATTAGACCCTTTTTTGTATTTTATTTCGAAATCAAAAGGGGCTAATAAAGCTTGCCACCTTGCAAACATTTGTTTGGAAACATCATGTTTAAAATCTTTATCAAAGATAAACTTTGCAGCATCACAATCAGTTTTAATCAAAAATTTCTGATTGTATAAATCAGTTTGGAATTTCAAAACACATTTAACAATAGAAAGATTTTTTTTTAGCTACAGTCACATAATTCTTTTGGGATTCATTCCATTTTCCAGAATAAAATTGAACAAGATATTCTTGTTTATCTAATAGAGAACATTGTTTCAATATCCCACCATAACCAATATCAGAGGCATCAGTTTCCACAACCTTTGCCCAAGTGGGATTAGCGAGAGTCAAGCAAGGAAGGTTATTAACCTTCTGTTTTATTCTCTTGACTGATTCAGTATGATTGTCAGTCCAAGCCTTTGGGTTCTTCTTCAATCTATCATAAAAAAGAGCAGTGTCCTTAGCAAGATCCTTTATAAAAGGAGAAATATAATTCAAGCTTCCAAGAAATCGTTGAAGCTAGTCTTATCAGTAATAATATTAGGGAATTTAGAAGCAAATTCAATACTCCTATTAATGGGAATAATCCTACCCTTTTCAATATTATGACCCAAAAATCTAATAGTATTTTGGAAAATCATCATTTTTGATTCGGATATGACTAAATCATTTTGAATAATAATTTTCTAAACAAATCTAGATGTTTAAAATAAGACTCAATATTTTTTGAAAATACTAAGATATCATCAATGTAAACAATTATGAAATCCGTATAAGGAAGGAAAATATCATTCATAATTTTTTGAAATTCGGAAGGTGCATTTTTCAAACCAAAGGGCATCACATTCCATTTATACTGACCCATTGGAACATTGAAAGCAGTTTTATACCTATCCAATTTAGATATCTGAATTTGCCAATAACCTGATTTTAAATCAAATTTTGAAAATATAATGGCATCAAGAAGTCTGTCCAATAAATCCTTTTTATTAGGAATAGGGTATCTGATCCATTTTAACATTTTATTAAGGGGCTTGTAATTTATAACTAATCTAGAAACTCCTCTTTCTTGTTCAGCATGCTTATTAACATAAAATGTAGTACAAAACCATTTGGACTTTGAGGGTCTAATCAAACCCTTCTGCTGTAAGGAATCAATTTCTTTTTTGCATAACTCCAAATAATCTGAGTTCATCTGACAAGGCCGAGCCTTGGTTGAGATATTATCCTCAGAAAAGTCTTCTTCATAAGGAAGACTTATGATATGCATTTTCCTACTCCAAAATTGATTTGGATGGTCACCACAAATAGAAGCAGCAAAGTGGTTTTTAAGAAAATTAATTTTTTCTACCAATTTAGGATTTTTTAAATCCTGTTCAATAGTAATGGAACAAATCTCATTTTTCAAAAATTCAATTTGATTGACTTCTGAAGAAATTTTATCAGAAATAATTTCATTTAGAAATCTTTGGATTGGGTGAGTTATAAACTCAAAAGTAATACTACTACCATTATAGATACCCGTAAAGCTTTTTGTATCCCAGTGTGAAAAAGGCATCAATTTGCGGAAAAATGGGACACCTAGTATTACATCACGCTCAATATCTTTTACCAAAACAAAATTTTCCGGTATACAAATATTTAGTTGGAAAATATAAGCTTTAGGTAATTTATATGAAATACCCATTGGACCACCGCTAGCATTCTTTAAACGGTGAATAGTTTTATGAAATTATCTGGAGGGTATTACCCCTTCTTTTAGACAACTCAAATCTGCTCCACTATCAAATAAAGCAAAAAGCTCTTTTTGAAATTGTAATCGATCGAAAGAGTTATTTTTATTAAAATATTTTGAGTGGTAAAATATTGAATTTTCTACAAAAAATCATCTTCAGAAAAATCCATGGCTGCTAGTAAAGTATTAGTAGTATCTTCTTCCGAAGAACTTGTGACAGTATTTGTTTCAGTAATCTTGATACTGAGATTTTTATCAGAATTTTCTAATTTGAAAATTCTTTCATCTAACGCTACATTTGAAGCCTTTAGTTCCGAGATTTCTTTCTTGAGATAATTTATCTCAGTACTTAAATCTTGGACAGTAGCCATCCCTTTAGGTTGTGACTTATTTTTGACCATCTTTCTGATTTCAGACATGGTGTAAGGTCCTTTTTGAGATGGAATTTCTTCCACATATGTTCCTACTTCTGAGCTCGTAGGAAGTTTATCAATAATTTGGGATCTTAATTCAGGGTCCTTAATAACCCTTAGTAGCTCGATCATGCTGTCATTGGTTAAGACATTAATCTTTAAGTCTGAAAATTAGGAGTAAATATTAAAAAGATCATCGTTAGTATTACAACAATGATTTGAGCATTGTCCCTTATCACATAACTCTTGCTCATATTCAGAAGATGAAATATAGTTCTCTTCCTGAAGGACTCGTAAGTCTTCACTTGTTGATGAATCATTCATCCATGTCAGATATTTCTGGTGAAGAGTTAAAAAGAATCTTATATAATGATTCTTTGATACTATCATCTAAATCAAGTTCTTTGATTTTATCTTTGACCTTGAAATCTTTTGCATAATGGCCTATACATCCACATTTGTAGCAGGCCTGAGGGTTTTTTGATTTGATATAACTCTTTTTGGCTTTATGAAAAACCTTTCTTTTCTGGGTTCGTATATAACGTTTCAAATATTTTTTAGGCAAACCTTTTTTCCTTTTGAATTTTTTTTTATTATGGGATTTCTTCCTATTAGAAGGTATGTCAATGGCGAATTGTTCACAGAATTTGCGTAATTACTGTCTTTAGTGAGACGATGTTTCTGAATTTGCTGGTTTAGCTTAATCTCATTACATAGTGCTAAACCTTCTTGAGTGCATACACTAAAGAGTTTACCATATGAGTAAGTATCATAATTGATACTCATCCCTATGCCTCTACAGACCTTTCGAATCCTTTCAGAAAATAAGGGAGAGAGTCCATCTATGAATTTAGACTTCTAATGAGTACTATTACTCTCTGGTAATCCAATAACTCTGGATAAGAAAACATCTTTATACCATCTAAAAGATGTGAGGGTTTTACGCCTCATATTCTGGAGCATCGTTCTAATGGTCTCACTATTATCAGACCATCTTCTAGAGAAGTGTTCGATGATATTCATGACTAAAGAATAGACTGTATTTTGGAGAGTCTTATCTTCTTTGGTCTTAGTCGCATTCATTATTTGAAAACACTGGTCATGATTGAGATAACTATCCCGCAAGCCTTTCAGCTAACTAGTAAATCCGACAATAATCATTTTTGCAATTGCCCTATCTGTATTTTTATTAACTTTACAAATAGTACTGTACATATGCATTCTATGTACTGTCGCATAGATCTGTCTTTCAGCAAGACCATCTATATTCCATTCGTAGATATTTGACCCACTGTAACCTTGGTGGTAGTGGTCATTGTCCTGTTCTTCTATTAGGACATCTTGGGGGGTTGGTCTGGGATAGTAAAACATTCTTTGATATGGTTTGCGAGCATATTTTTCAGAGATTTTATTAATCTCATCGTCTACTTTTAGATCGCTAGTAGACGCATGCTCTAAACCTAGAGGGTTAGCTCAAAATTAACCCAACTTTTGAATTAGAAGTTCCTCAATGTCATCAAGACTTCTTAATTTAAAGTCTTTTACCTCAGGAGGTAGTTGGATACTTATAGTAGCGATTTGCTCTTTACCTTTAGTATCCTTCTGTTGAATTTTTTGGACTTCAGCTATAATCTTGTCCAATTTCTCATGAATCTTAATAACCCGTTGACCCAAAATACTAACATACATATTAGTATAAAATTGTTTTGAGTGAGCACAATATTCAGATTCTTGGCTGTTATTGCAGCAACATCATTTTCAAATATTTTTGAAAAAGCAGTACAGTAAATAATTTTATCTTTTTCCCCTATGTGAAAAGATTATTGAGGTGGAAAAATAGAATTAACAATATTTCCCTTAGTGAACGTATAATCTCTTTCTAACACAGAAACATAGTTATAAACATGTTTAGACATAAACCAAGGAACAAAAGCAATAATATTATTTTTCTTGCTAATATCCTCATAAAAATCATTTCTAATAAATTGTATTAATTCACTAGTCATGTTTTCATGAAATTATTTTCTAAAAATAGCCCATCTGGGTTTTAGAAATTCTTCTAAAATTATTTTTCTTGCCGGTGAACCCTGACTAAAATCTATTTGGTTTTTAACCATTATTAACACCATTTAAAAAATTCATTTAGGATGCAGTAGGTTCAAGATCTGTATTAACCTTGACGATATTATCACTATTGATGTTGATGTCATTAATTCTATTACTTTCTCTACTTTGAGATGTAGATGCTCTAAATGGAAAATCTACCACATAATCAAGTAGAGAAATATATGAAGAATTCGATCTAGTTAGTCTAGATGATAAACTGATATTATCAGCTTGTACGGGTTTATTGAACCTGATTTTCATAGTGTCATCTGAGGTTTGTTCGATTTCTGTAGCCTCAGTTATTACCAGTGTTTCGAGGGGAAACTGCTTCCTCTATGACCCATTCTTTAGGGAAATCAATTTCATCCCATTTGATAGGTCTTCTGGTGGTTACTTTGGACTTGCCAAAGTTGGTTTCTATAAAAATATTTTTGAAATCCATAATCTTGCACATCGGATTCAAAGTATATAAAGGCTTGTAATAAATCCTATAACAGATACATATGACTTCTGTACCAGGTAAATAATCATAACCATGTAATTTAATGCTAAGTATTAAAGCATTTAAAGAATTCTCATCGTTAAGAGAAATCTGCAAATTGGGATAAGCATTAAAATAAACAGGGCCATAGGCCAAACTGGTTTGCACAATCCCTATAAGAGACTTTTTCCAGTTCTAGTTTCTGCCATCTCTGAGAACTGCTATAAAGCTTTCAGGTAAGCCTCTTAAAGTAAGTGTCTTAAAGGCGACTTGTATTAAGCCTATATGTATAAATCTATGTGAATCCCTATAAGGGGCTAAATCACTTTCAGATAATAATCTGAACATAGCATAGTCACTATCTACAGTGATAGTCTCTTCAGTAGTTTTAACTACTTGTTTTAAACCTATTCTTTCAAAGGTACCTAACTAGTATATTACCTTAGGCTTGACTAATGATATCATCCACTTATTAAGTAGGTCTAATTGCTGGGGCAATTCATATTCCTCTTTCCTACTGTTTTTAACAGTAGTCTTCTTCCTAATGATATAAATTAAGGGAAAAAGTGTTAATAAAATTCTTTTGGACTCTTCACCAGAAATATCTGACACGGATGAAGATGATTCATCAACAAGTGAAGACTGACGAGTCCTTCAGGAAGAGAACTATATTTCATCTTCTGAAGATGAGCAAGAGTTACGTGATAAGGGACAATGCTCAAATCATTATTGTAATACTAACGATGATCTTTTTAATATTTACTCCCAATTTTCAGACTTAAAGATTAATGTCTTAACCAATGATAGCATGATAGAGATACTATGTCACGACCCAATCCCCGAACCCGGTCGTGATGACGCCACTCGTGGAGACAAGGCCAGCCAGACCAAAATGGAATACCTCTTTTAAACAGTTAATCATCATAAATAGTAATAACATATAATATAATGCTCATAAATTGTGGAAATTTAACGATAATAACAGCAGGAACTATCCCGACACAGCCCAAATCGGGGTGTCACAATTCATGAGCTACTACAGAATCTGCTATAGGTCTACAAAGTACGGAATCCGATACAACAGTCTGAAGGAAACATAAATGATAGAGGATAAGAGAGACAAGGGGTTGCGGACGTCAACAGCTACCTCGTAACTCCAAATCACTGCCAAGCCTGGAAGGAATTAGCGCTCAGGTGCGGACTCTGCTATGCCTGAATCTGCACACATGGTGCAGGGAGTAATGTGAGTACTCCGACTCAGTGAGTAATAACAATAAATAATTGCTGACAGTATGAAATCACGTAAAGGCACTAAGCAGTTTTATATCAAAACAGTGAAATCATTTAAACATCAGTGAATAAGGAAATCATGTGAAATTCTTTTAACAAGGTAAAACAGATGTAATCAGTATAAATCAGCTCCTCAAGCATTTTATTTCATCCATTCGTTCTTATCCTCAGTTCTCAATTAATATACTTCTCACGATAACCGATTCAATAAACATATATACCGTTGCGGCGTGCAGCCCGATCCATATATCGATGTGACGTACAGCCCGATCCATAATAATAATCGATTGCGCTCACTGGGGGTGTGCAGACTCCGGAGGGGCTCCTTCATCCCAAGCGCTTTATAATTGCTGTGGCGTGCAGCCCGATCCACATAAGTAGTTGCTGCGACGTGCAACCCGATCCATAATGTATATATATATCTGCTGCGGCGCGCAGCCCGATCCATATCATATTAAAATATCCTCACTATTGGGTCCTCGACCCCTCTCAGCCATTTAAAAATCATAGCCTCTCGGGCATAATGTACGGTCAGGATCTCGGCCCTCATATCTCTTCCTATTTATGGTTAACATTTCAAAATTTTGGTTCATATCATTCTTAAACAATTGGAAACATGACTGAGGATATAAATTCTTTAACAAAGTAAGTGAGGAAAACCAGTCAAAAATCCACTAAGGGTTCTACTGGTCGGCACAAGGCCCCAAGCATGGCAACAAGCCCAATTAACAACAATAAAGTATATGTCTCAATCAAAAATGTAGTAAAATATCATTCGGGATGGACCAAGTCCCAATCTCCATAGCATTGAACCTCACGCTCGTCACACAGCGTTTATCTCTACTTAGTATAGCACTACGTTGTGCAAATCCGGGGTTTTAAACCCTCAGGACATCATTTAAAATCATTACTCACCTCGAACTGGCTAATTCTCTAGCTCACGACGCCTTTTCCCCTTGAATTGGCCTCCACGCGCGTCGAATCTATCCAAAATCAGAACGAATACGTCACAATATGCTAAGGGAACAAAGCCCAAGCGAAAACATTCGAAAAATATCAAAAATCTTGAAATTAGCAAAATCCGAGCCCCGAGCCCACATCTCGGAATCGGGTAAAATTTACATTTTCAGAATCCTAATACCCTCACGAGTCCAACCATACCAAAATTATCCAATTCCGATACCATTTGGTCCTTCAAATCATCATTTTATATTTTTGAAAGGTTCCACAAAAATATTCTTCCCAAATTCCATCTCAAATCACGAATTAAATGATGAATTCAGTGATAGATTCATGTACTCTAACCAAATCTGAGTTAGAATCACTTACCCCGACAAATGTCTTGAAAAACCTTCGAAAAATCGCCAAAATCCGAGCTCTCTAGGTCAAAATATCAAATAAAACCCAAAACCTCGTATTTATAGAGTACCCCTCGGATTCCAACAGCGCTGACCGCACAAAAATGACCGCGGTCAGCGCAAAACCAGCGGGGCCCGTGCAGAAACGTCCGCGGCCGCGCAAGCCTTGCTCTGCAGGGACATACTTTAGTATTTTGGCCATAACTTTCGCTACAGATGTCCAAATTGCAATATCTTTACCTTTCGGGAAACTAGACACGAAGGGCTACAATTTTCATTTTTGAATCACCTCAAAATCTCTTGTATATCAAAAGATATGAGTTTCCGAAGTAGGACCAGCAACCTGCAGGTCTTCATTTCGCGCGGACCGCGCACTTGACCGCGCCCCCGCGCTAGGCCACCGCGCCTAGCGCAAAAAGGGCCGCGCCCCGCGCACCATTGACTGGCCCATCCATTTTCTAAGTTCTGGGATGTCCGTACTCGCTCAAAACTCACCCGAAACACACCCGAGGCCCCCGGGACCTCAACCAAAAGCACCAACGCATCCTAAAACATTTTTCAACCTCGTTCCAATCATCAAAACACTTCAACAACACCAAAAACCATCAAATTACCTCAAATTCGAGCCTAAGTTCTTCTAAAACTTTCAAAACACACATTCGATCAAAAACCCAACCAAATCACGTCCGAATGACCTGAAATTTTGCACACATATCCCAAATCACTTAACGGAGCTACAACAACTCTCGAAATTCCATTCCGACCCTCGGATCAAAATCTCACCTATCAACCGGAATTCACCAAAATACTAACTTCGCCAATTCAAGCCTAATTCTACACCGTACCTCCAAAACCACTTCCGATCACTCTCCTAAGTCACAAATCACCTCCAGAAGCTAACCGAACCATCAGAACTCACATCCGAACCCTCTAACACATAAGTCAACATCTGGTTGACTTTTCCAACTTAAGCTTTCTTAAAAGAGACTAAATGTCTCATTTCTTATCAAAATCGCTCCAAACAAATTCTAATGCACCCAATACCGATAATGAAACATGAGGAAGCAGAAAATGGGATGAACGAGATAGTAACTCATGAGACAACGGGTCGGGTCGTCACATTCTCCGTAACTTAAACAAACGCTCGCCCTCGAGCGTACCCAGAGTTGTTCTAGAAGCCAACCAAAAGCTGAATGACCTTATCAAGCATAAACCCGGGGATGATCCCACATCACCCTATCTCACATGGGTCCGATAACGCGTTGTAACTAAGATCACACAATCTAGTCTAGCCCATAAATCATAGAGCCACATTTCACCTTTTCGGAATCATACACAAGATCAGAACCTCACACCTACATTCAGAATAAGTTTGAACCAGCTGTAATAGACCATGCCTGCAACCTTAGGTGCAATTGTATGATATACCAATAACTCAAACAAATGCAGCAATAACTTCCATTCACAGCAGCTGCCCACAACAACCAAATACCGATAGAAATCTCTTATTAGCCAATGTCTCATTCCAACACTCTCATATACTGCCAATGATAATTGAAACACGCAATAAATCATAACCATTGTTCAGATCAACCATTCATGAGGTCATTTCTCCTCTAGCAATTATAGTAACAATTTTTTTAAAACCGAACCTCCATATTTACCCATCAAACATGCTGAAATCAAATTCGTTCGTATTCATCAATGACCCCAATGATCACCTCGAATCCAACACACCACTCTGGTGATATGACACCTCAATACAGGCCTAAGCCACAACTTTCATAATACACGCACCAATAAGAAACGGCCTGAACATACTCAAGTCATGAAAAATGACTCAAACTGAGAGAGTTGTACCTCAAACTCACCAGTACTGCCACAACACAAGGCTGAGACCCTGTCTCACATCATAGAAATAGGACACACAAATTTGACCCGCAAGGTCATGTTTCCACACAGCTTTGCTGCAACGCGCGATCCTATCCAAATACTACTCCACATGAAACACCTCAAGTCACTATGCTTGAAATCGACAACCATGCTCAATTGATGTCTGGATCCAAAGCAAATCATTACACCCATGTTGAAACATATAACACACACCACGCAAACCTGATAGAACATAACCGGTATGTTATCCCCCGAGCAACACCCAATTACTCATCCCGCTCGACTTCCACTACTACAACTCCTATCGAAGCCAGACGATCTGGTGCCCGGCACCAAATTAATACCGAAATCAACAACCTCGCCCGGCGACATACCTAGCCATATGAAACTCATCTGAAAAGTCCCCCAACACCGGAACTGAATTAATGATAGCAACCTTTGCACTGACATCTATCACGAATGCCCAATTAAGAAAGCAATCCTTCCCAACCGTCCGCTGGTCCTTTAAAATATAAACCACTCTGCTAGAACATAATCCAATGCACTTCATCACTCAACCCGTGGCATTTTTGGTATTGCCCGTAGCGCAATAGTTCAGAATCACTCAACACTAAGACAACCAGTCTGAATTTCGACATCACATCCAAAATCTGACATACCAGCAAACAAAGATCCACTCGAGCCTCCAAATCCCGATTGCCGCTAAACGGTGTCGAATACACACGATCCACCACCACAATCTAGCCTGTACATGAGAACTCCCAGTCTCCAACTCCATATGGCACACAAATCATCATACCTGATTCTAGTTTCCACCGTGCGAATACATGCACACCTTTGATACCCAATCATTCCACGATAAATACTCTAAAATTTCCATGTGCCATACAAGCAACTCGAATCCGCAGTCGATCCAGCCTTAAAGTGCTGCAATACTATTGAAGTGCCATCAACTTAATCACATTGGCTTTTTTTCCTGAAACATATACCCTCTATAAATCACTATGATTAGAAATACAATTTCCTTAATCATCTGAAGATCATTCACCCTAATCATCTGAAGCTCATCCCTCTAATCACCTAAAGCTGCCCGTACTGCCTAAGAATGTTACGAATTTCCATTCAGAACTGAACCATAACCTTACACACGCAAATCTCAATCCTTCACAACATATCACATATACCATATCATCCTAAGGTAACATGAGGACTTCACCTCCCTTCCGAACCATGAACGTTTACGTACTCAATTAGTCAAAAACTTCCATTGATCCCATCTAGAAGAAAAATCATTACACATCCCATGCTCTGCATGGCATACATAGGTCTTGTTCAAATTCTTACACTACCAACATGACAGATGAGATCTGTATAAATTCATAACACCGCCAAATCAACAATTCATTGGGTCTATACTTCTGGCAAGAACTATCACCTCATTATGAACTAAACAATGGTCTTAGCCCCTTAATTTACTTTATATACTCAGATTGCACTGATCTCGAATTCAATGATCTCGTCTCACCCATTACGAACTGCTCAGGCAATAAGCCACCCCAGACATAATTAAAAGTTGCATATGACGCCCTAATATGCCAACAGGCTACCAATTCGAACGCGATACAAAAAAAGAAAATGAACTCTAGAAAGAATTACCAATCCCACGCACTAATACGAACTTTCCTTAGAAAGTAGGAAACAAGGCATACAAAATAACATATAGAAAACTATACCCAACCTCACACTGTTGCAGCGTGCAACCCGATCCAGATAACATACCCATGGCGGCGTGCCACCCGATCCACACATAGATCTCACATAAGGAGATGCACATCGAGCCAAATTTGCTCATTACAACAAAATACCGAGTATCGGTCGTAAACATGCTAAGTGCATAATAATATCTCTGAGGGACATATAGCATTATAAGCTACAAAACTCAAGCGCAACTGAGGTGCGATGTACAGTCTGAGTTTCAAGAGCCAAGATGCTCATATAACGCCATTCCTACGCGGATTCTCAACACATACCAATTTCTCAAGCCGCCTCGCAACTCATACGGCGCAATGCATTACTACGCGAAATATCTAACAACGAAACATCAACCTAACTACTCCTCCATGAGGACCATGTTACTAAAATGTACACATCTGGCCTGATATAGAGCCATTATTCACATTAAGTCTATCCACCGACTACAAGCTGATTCTGATCACACTAAACTAGTCTGATAACTTTTTTTTTTAAAGGTCCATAATAACTCCCATTTTTCTCATAACACACAAGAACAACCATCACAATCAGAGTAATCCTCCCCAGTTCACAACCCAATAAGCCAAGTGCCCTCCAGGCATGAATCTTCAATTTAACGACACCATCACAAACTTCGTACTTGGTTTACATCATTAATCAATCAAGTGATCACATGCCACACTTATATAATCTTCCCGTGGGACACACTCCCACAACCTACCACAATAATATCTGGAGCGTACTTCCAAACCACCAATCGTACTAACGTTGAAGAGCGATCAAGAATCATTAACCAGGACGCAAAAACCCTTTTTTTACAAAACACCGATCTTAGGTGACGCTGAAGACAATTCCAACTTACCGTAAACATCGAAACTTATCTCCTGCTCATCCGAGCTCATGACACTTGTCAAAAAATTTCCTTCACTTGTGCCATTCTCGGCCTAATTTCACAACCAGAACTGATTCACCAGCATGCATCGAATTGGAACTAACATAGTACATAACCGTACAATCCGCTAACCAATAGCAAGCTGCCCAACTTGGCTCGAAGCCATAGATCACAACATATATACTCTATTGTTGCCGTAATACCATGGTGAGATTAAACTCATTCCTTCATAAGCTTGTGGAAACACGAATCATCGGAAATTTTAACTCTTCTGCAATTTTTGTATTCACTCACACAACAGTTAAGCCCACTCTTTAGGCGACAATTTTTTTTTTTTTTACTAAGTCCCAAATTTTTCAAAAATTTCAGCAGAGTTTCCTTTGTAATTGGGCCTATCCACCTGCCAGAGAATCACCAAAACCATCCTAACAACACATCCACAACTTGACAAAGCATCACAATGTATATCAACAACATTAATCTCAATATTACATGTATTATATTATCAAAATTGATACATGGACATGCGTTGCACCTATTTGAATCATAACACATAGAAAATACCTTTCAATCCTCCATTATTGGGCTATTCAACCGAGTAAGAACATATTCTTTCTTTAATGTTTCTGACCCTCAAGGTGGTCTCCTTGACTCAATGATTTCGTCATAATACATCTACAAAAGCGATCTCAGCTCCCAGACTTATCTAACTAGTATGACAAATAGATTCCCCTCATAAGCCAATTACCCACTAGTTTTACCTTTAGTTAATATTTTTTGTATACCTTCCACTGCCATACACATTACACAATCACTTAATCTTCCTGAGTCTAAACTCATACTGTAACATGAAATTTACTTCACTCCAAATAGGAGACATAAAAAGATTCTTCACGCACCCATAACTTGGGACTACACATCCTATCACAATAGAAATCATACACTCAATAGTTCATCTATCATCCAGTAGACCTTCCTCGTCACTTCCAAGTCATATAGATACATCTCGCAGTACTATCATACTCCTCACGTAGCTATGCAGCCATGATTACCACTAATAGGGAAAATACCAAGCATAAAGGTTCAAAATACTGCTCGCACAATCAGCACCTCAGTGCTCAAGCCATAGGCAAGATCCGGCCTCAAGTCCTCCAAACTAGCCTAACATCAAACTCACCGAGCTCACGTCTCGCCCTTCTATCGGGGAATTACAAGCCATCAAGGAAAATCGAATACTGACTGCTCGTTCGCGCATACGAACATGTAGAAGGAATCGTAAGAGTTACTTTTCAAGCTGAATCAAAGAAGCACGATAAGAATTTCAAAAATAGGAAGTTTTCTTAAAGGTTCTGCAGCCTCTCGAGGATAAATACAGATGTCTCCGTACCGATCCGCGAGACTCTACTAAACCTGCTCATGACTCGTGAGACCTAAGTAACCTAGGCTCTGATACCAACTTGTCACGACCCAATCCCCGAACCCGGTCGTGATGGCGCCTCTCGTGGAAACAAGGCCAGCAAGACCAAAACGGAATACCTCTTTTAAATAGTTAATCATCATAAACAGTAATAACATATAATATAATGCTCATAAATTGTGGAAATTTAACGATAATAACAGCAGGAACCATCCCGACACAACCCAAACCGGGGTGTCACAAGTCATGAGCTACTACAGAATCTGCTATAGGTATACAAAGTACGGAATCCGATACAACAGTCTGAAGGAAACATAAATGATAGAGGATAAGAGAGACAAGGGGCTGCGGACGTCAACAGCTACCTCGTAACTCCAAATCACTGCCAAGCCTGGAAGGAATCAGCGCTCAGGTGCGAACTCTGCTATACCTGAATCTGCACACATGGTGCAGGGAGTAATGTGAGTACTCCAACTCAGTGAGTAATAACAATAAATAATGGCCGACGGTATGAAATCACGTAAAGGCACTAAGCAGTTCTATATCAAAATAGTAAAATCATTTAAACATAAATAAGGAAATCATGTGAAATTCTTTTAACCGGGTAAAATAGATGTAATCAGTATAAATCAGCTCCTCAAGCATTTTATTTCATCTATTCGTTCTTATCTTCAGTTCTCAATTCATATACTTCTCACGATAACCGAGTCAATAAACATATATACCGCTGCGGCGTGTAGCCCGATCCGTATATCGCTGTGGCGTACAGCCCGATCCATAATAATAATAGTCGATTGCGCTCACTGGGGGTGTGCAGACTCCGGAGGGGCTCCTTCAGCCCAAGCGTTTTATAATTGCTGCGGCGTGCAGCCCGATCCATATAAGTAGTTGCTGCGGCGTGCAGCCCGATCCATAATGTATATAATATATATATATATATATATATATATGATGTATAATATATATATATATATCTGCTGCGGCGCGCAGCCCGATCCATATCATATAAAATGTCCTCACTATTGGGTCCTCGACCCCTCTCAGTCATTTAAAAATCACAGCCTCTCGGGCATAATGTACGGTCGGGATCTCGGCCCTCATATCTCTTCCTATTTATGGTTAACATTTCAAAAATTTGGTTCATATCATTCTTAAACAATTGGAAACATGACTGAGGATATAAATTCTTTAACAAAGTATGTGAGGAAAACCAGTCAAAAATCCACTAAGGGTTCTACAGGTCGGCACAAGGCCCCAAGCATGGCAACAAGCCCAATTCACAACAATAAAGTATATGTCTTAATCAAAAATGTAGTAAAATATCATTCGGGATGGACCAAGTCCCAATCCCCATAGCATTGAACCTCACGCTCGTCACACAGCGTGTATCTCAACTTAGTATAGCACTACGTTGTGCAAATCTGGGGTTTCAAACCCTCAGGACATCATTTAAAATCATTACTCACCTCGAACTGGCTAATTCTCTAGCTCACGACGCCTTTGCCCCTTGAATTAGCCTCCACGCGCGTCGAATCTATCCAAAATCAGAACAAATACGTCACAATATGCTAAGGGAACAAAGCCCAAGCGAAAACATTTGAAAAATATCAAAAATCTCGAAATTAGCAAAATCCGAGCCCCGGTCCCACGTCTCGGAATCGGGTAAAATTTACATTTTCAGAATCCTAATACCCTCACGAGTCCAACCATACCAAAATTATCCAATTCTGATACCATTCGGTCCTTCAAATCATCATTTTATATTTTTGAAAGGTTCCACAATTTTCTTCCCAAATTCCATCTCAAATCACGAATTAAATGATGAATTCAGTGATAGATTCATGTACTTTAACCAAATCTGAGTTAGAATCATTTACCCCGACTAATTTCTTGAAAAACCTTCGAAAAATCGCCAAAATCCGAGTTCTCTATGTCAAAATATCAAATAAAACCCAAAAACTTGTATTTATAGAGTACCCCTCGGATTCCGACACCGCTGACCGCACAAAAATGACCGCGGTCCGTGCAAAACCAGCGGGGTTCGTGCAGAAACGTCCGCGGCGGCCGCACAGGCTTTCCTCTACAGTGACAAACTTTAGTATTTTGGCCATAACTTTCACTACAGATGTCCAAATTGCGATATCTTTACCTTTCTGGAAACTAGACACGAAGGGCTACAACCTTTGTTTTTGAATCACCTCAAAATCCCTTGTATATCAAAAGATATGAGCTTCCGAAGTAGGACCAGCAACTTGCAGGTCTTCATTTCGCGCGGACCGCGCACTTGACCGCGCCCCCACGCTAGGCCACCGCGCCCAGCGCTAAAAGGGCCGCGCCCCGCGCACCAATGACTTCCCCATCCATTTTCTAAGTTTCGGGATGTCCGTACTCGCTCAAAACTCACCCGAAACACACCCGAGGCCCCCGGGACCTCAACCAAAAGCACCAACGCATCCTAAAATATTTTTCAACCTCGTTCCAATCATCAAAACACTTCAACAACACCAAAACCATCAAATTACCTCAAATTCGAGCCTAAGTTCTTCTAAAACTTCCAAAACACGCATTCGATCAAAAACCCAACCAAATCACGTCCGAATGACCTGAAAATTTGCACACATATCCCAAATCACTTAACGAAGCTACAACAACTCTCGAAATTCCATTCCGACCCTCGGATCAAATCTCACCTATCAACCGGAATTCGCCAAAATACTAACTTCGCCAATTCAAGCCTAATTCTACACCGTACCTCCAAAACCACTTCCGATCACTCTCCTAAGTCACAAATCACCTCCAGAAGCTAACCGAACCATCAGAACTCACATCCGAACCCTCTAACACATAAGTCAACATCTGGTTGACTTTTCCAACTTAAGCTTTCTTAAAAGAGACTAAATGTCTCATTTCTTATCAAAATCGCTCCAAATAAATTCTAATGCACCCAATACCGATAATGAAACATGAGGAAGCAGAAAATGGGATGAACGAGATAGTAACTCATGAGACGACGGGTCGGGTCGTCACATACTAAGGGTTATTAAGGACCCTGAATTAAGATCCCAAATTATTGATAAACTTCCTACGAGCTCAGAAGCAGGAACAGAGGTGGAAGAAATTCCATCTCAAAAAGGACCTTACACCATATCTGAAATCAGAAAGATGGTCAAAAATAAGTCACAGCCTGAAAGGATGGCTACTATCCAAGATTTAAGTACTGAGATAAATTATCTCAAGAAAGAAATCTCGGAACTAAAGGCTTCAAATGTAGACTTAGATGAAAGAATTTTCAAAGTAGAAAATTCTGATAAAAATCTCAGTATCAAGATTACTGAAACAAATACTGTCACAAGTTCTTCGGAAGAAGATACTGCTAATACTTTACTAGCAGCCATGGATTTTTCTGAAGATGAATTTTTGCAGAAAATTCAATATCTTACCACTCAATATTTTTTAATAAAATAACTCTTTCGATCGATTACAATTTCAAAAAAGAGTTTGTTGCTTTATTTGATAGTAGAGCAGATTTGAGTTGTGTAAAAGAAGGGGTAATACCCTCCAGATATTTTCATAAAACTTCTCACCGTTTAAAGATTGCTAGCGGCAGTCCAATTGGTATTTCATATAAATTACCTAAAGCTTATATTTGCCAACAAAATATTTGTATACCAGAAAGTTTTATTTTGGTAAAAGATATTGATCGTGATGTAATACTAGGTGTCCCAATTTTCCATAAATTGATGCCTTTTTCACACTGGGATACAAAAAGTTTTTACTGGTATCTGTAACGGTAGTAGTATAGCTTTTGAGTTTATAACTCAACCAATCCAAAGATTTCTAAACGAAATTATTTCTGATAAAATTTCTTCAAAAGTCAATCATATTGAATTTTTGAAAAATGAGATTTGTTCCAGTACTATTGAATATGAAAAAAAATCCTAAATTGGTAGAAAAAATTAATTTTCTTAAAAACCACTTTTCTGCTTCTATCTGTGGTGACCACCCAAATCAATTTTGGAGTAGGAAAAAGCATATCATAAGTATTCCTTATGAAGAAGACTTTTCTGAGGATAATATCCCAACCAAGGCTCGGCCTTGTCAGATGAACTCAGATTATTTGGAGTTATGCAAAAATGAAATTGATTCCTTAGAGCAGAAGGGTTTGATTAGACCCTCAAAGTCCAAATGGTGTTGTACTACTTTTTATGTTAATAAGCATGCTGAACAGGAACGAGGAGTTCCTAGATTAGTTATAAATTACAAGCCCCTTAATAAGGTGTTAAAATGGATAACATACCCTGTTCCTAATAAAAAGGATTTATTGGACAAAACTTCATGATGCCATTATATTTTCAAATTTTGATTTAAAATCAGGTTATTGGCAAATTTAGATATCTAAATCGGATAGGTATAAAACTGCTTTCAATGTTCCAATGGGTCAGTATGAATGGAATGTGATGCCCTTTGGTTTGAAAAATGCACCTTCCGAATTTCAAAAAATTATGAATGATATTTTCCTTCCTTATACGGATTTCATAATTGTTTACATTGATAATATCTTAGTATTTTCAAAAAATATTGAGTCTCATTTTAAACATCTAGATTTGTTTAGAAAAATTATTATTCAAAATGGTTTAGTCATATCCAAACCAAAAATGATGATTTTTCAAAATACTGTTAGATTTTTGGGTCATAATAATGAAAAGAGTAGGATTATTCCCATTAATAGGAGTATTGAATTTGCTTCTAAATTTCCTGATATTATTACTAATAAGACCCAGCTTCAACGATTTCTAGGAAGCTTGAATTATATTTCTCCTTTTATAAAGGATCTTACTAAGGACACTACTCTTCTTTATGATAGATTGAAGAAGAACCCAAATGC
This sequence comes from Nicotiana tabacum, assembly GCF_000715075.1. NCBI lineage: Eukaryota > Viridiplantae > Streptophyta > Magnoliopsida > Solanales > Solanaceae > Nicotiana > Nicotiana tabacum. Next base: position 178,034,188 of record NC_134082.1, on the reverse strand, counting down.
TTGGACTAACAGTCATACTGAATCAGTCAAGAGAATAAAGTAGAAGGTTAATAACCTTCCTTGCTTGACTCTCGCAAATCCCACTTAGGCAAAGGTTGTGGAAACTGATGCCTCTGATATTGGTTATGGTGGGATATTGAAACAATGTTCTCCATTAGATAAACAAGAATATCTTGCTATTGTTAAATGTGTTATGAAATTCCAAATTGATTTATACAATAAGAAAATTTTGATTAAAAATGATTGTCAAGCTGCAAAGTTTATCTTTGATAAAGATTTTAAACATGATATTTCCAAACAAATGTTTGCAAGGTGGCAAGCTTTATTAGTCCCTTTTGATTTCGAACTAATATACAAAAAAGGGTCTGATAATACCCTTCCTGATTTTCTCACTAGAGAATATTTGAACTAATAGTTCTTTTTTTGGCTTTACAGACTATGAGGCCTACATACAGACCTCCTTGGGGTCGAGGAAGAGGAAGGGCATCTACCGATGTAGAGGGAATACTATTCTCGCCCAAATTGGAAATCAAAGGCTAATAGCCGCTAATATAGCATGAGATAATACTGATCACCCTTTATACAAGGAATTTATGGATTTTATACAATCCAGAAAAGATGAAGGTACATTTTCTAATGTACCAACCTACTCCTCAGTCATATAAGAGGATAGTAATGAGAATCTTAAGGTTTATAACCAAAAGGACACAAAAGAGTTAATAATTCTTTTGGAGCAATCCGACCTTAAATAGAAGGATAATCCATGGCAATTAATGGCCAGGTATTTTGATACAGCGTCATACGCTACACCTGCTTATAAATACAAGATGCATTATGAGGTTATACTCTCGACAACAAGATCTGCTGAAATTCAGCACTTTTATCCTGCGAATACTAGGAAAACTTATAGTTTTTCAAAGATTATTATTAAGAAGGTAATACCTTTAGATGAATGGGGTATCAGTACCCTCAAGGATCGAGAATACACTCATCCTGACCAAAAAGTATCAGTCAATATGAATCCTAATAGGAAGCATTCTTGGTTCATTAAACTCTGTTCTAATATGAATGGACAACAGATCCTTAATTGGTTCTTCAAATGGTGGAAATTATACGGTCCATCATTAGAAATACTTCCTCCCTTATTTAAGAGTTTATATACTCAATGGGTAGACATATCTACCAAAATTATTTCTCTACAAAAAGATAATATCTTTTACAATGACATTGCTGCCATGTATTTTTTCATATAATTCTCTATCCCTTGGATGATGAAATGGGATGTGCAAATTGGTTATACCAGCGAAGGAATTCCTTGTCTTCATAGAATATTTTATAATAAATTCTGGAGTAAGTTACTCCAATCAAATCAGCAAGGAAAATTATTCGGTGAAGATTTAATCCAACAAATTCAGGCTAAATTAGAAGCCTATGTTCAACAAGGAAGAATAGAAGTTGCAGAGGATAAATTAAGTCCCTTTGAAATGGTTACTAGACGACTTCAATTGAAGAAAGAGGTAGTTTCAAAAAGAGAAATTCTTGCATCATATTTTGAAGAAATCAAGAAAGATTTAGCAAGGAATTTTGGAACACAAATCAACGACGATATATCGATGACCTCTATCAGTGAAACTTCAGATGAAGAAGGCTGTGTAGCAGGAGAAGCTCAAAGTAGTCCAAGCACAGAAATTAACATTGATGAAATTGAAGATTTCCTTGCAAAGTTGAAGGAGACTGCAGAAGAAGCTTCTTCGAAAAAAGACGACAAAGGAAAAGCCAAGGCGTGAAGGCCCCATAACATAAATTATTGGGGTAATAAAGACAACTTTAATAAAGTCACGGGTCCCTCCATTATTGAAGAGAATCCTACTTTTATAAAGTAGTTTGTTCGGTTGTAATTATATAGAATTTTCTTATTATCTTGTCACCCATCATTGTAATTATTTTGTCGGCCAACTTACTGTTGTAGTTTTGTTTGTTTTTTATAAGGATCCATTATATAAGGATCTTCATTTTCTTTATATAGGGGAGCATTAAAAAAAGCTTTAGAAAACGCTCTGACTTCTCTCTAGTTTCTCTCTCTTATAAAAAACCCTCTCCCTTGTAATATTTTGAATTCTGATATAAAATCAAAAGGTCACTTGGCCACAAACTGGCGGTCTCTGGTACTGTTCTACTCCCTCCTTCTTCCATATTTGCAGTACTGCTAGCCTAAATGATAGGCTAAACAGGTTAGTGCTAAACTTAGTATTTGAAGGTTTTTACTAAGCATGTTTTTGTAGCTAGGAGTTTACTGTGTCACCCCGATGAAGTTATGGGTTAAGAATTGTATAGACTAGGCAGTTACCAATTTCAACAGTAAACCTTGGTTAGGACAACCTAATCGGTGGTGTTCAGTTGGACCCGTTTAGGTAACTAGTCGTTGAAGGGTTGTGAGGAACACCGTGGTTTAAGGTTTACCTAGAAGTTAGTAGCTAGCCAGTGCTGAAGTTCTTGTAATTCATTTCCTGAGCCTCATTCGGAAGCGATCCTGTACCCCCTTGGTAAAAGCTTTAGAAAACGCTCTGACTTCTCTCTAGTTTCTCTCTCTTGTAAAAAACCCTCTCCCTTGTAATATTTTGAATTCTGGTATAAAATCAAAAGGTCACTTGGCCACAAACAGGCGGTCTCTGGAACTATTCTACTCCTTCCCTCTTCAATATTTGTAGTACTGTTAGCCTAAATGATAGGCTAAACAGGTTAGTGTTAAACTTAGTATTCGAAGGTTTTTACTAAGCATGTTTTTGTAGCTAGGAGTTTACTGTGTCACCCTAATGAGGTTATGGGTTAAGAACTATATAGACCAGGCAGTTACCAATTTCAACAATAAACCTCGGTTAGGCCAACCTAACCGGTGGTGTTTGGTTGGACCCGTTTAGGCAAGTGGCTGTTGAAGGGTTGTGAGGAACACCGTGGTTTAAGGTTTACCTAGAAGTTAGTAGCTAGCCAGGGCTGAAGTTCTCGTAATTCATTTCCCGAGCCTCATTCTGAAGCGATCCCGTACCCTCTTGGTATCAGAGTCATGTTAGTAAAAAACCTTAGAGACTAAGTTTTAACACTTTTTTCCTTAATGAATATCATTAGAAAGAAGAGTACTGTTAAAAACAGTAGGAAAGAGGAATATGAATTGCCCCAACAATTAGACCTACTTAATAGGTGGACGATACCATTAGTCAAGCCTAAGGTAATATACCAGTTAGGTACCTTTGAAAGAATAGGTTTAAAACAAGTGTTAAAACTACTGAAGAGACTATCACTATAGATAGTGACCATGCTACGTTCAGATTATTATCTGAAAGTGATTTATCCCCTTATAGGGATTCACATAGATTTATACATATAGGCTTAATACAAGTCGCCTTTAAGACACTTACTTTAAGAGGCTTACCTGAAAGTTTTATAGCAGCTCTCAAAGATTGCAGAAACCAGAACTAGAAAAAGTCTCTTATAGGGACTGTGCAAACCAGTTTGGCCTATGGCCCTGTTTATTTTAATGTTTATCCCAATTTGCAGATTTCTCTTAGCGATGAGAATTCTTTAAATGCTTTAATACTTAGCATTAAATTACATGGTTATGATTATTTACCTAGTACAGAGTCATATGTATTATAAAATTTATTACGAGCCTTTATATACTTTGAATTCGATGTGTAAGATTATGGATTTCAAAAATGAAACTATTCTTATAGAAACCAACTTTGGCAAGTCCAAAGTAACCAACAGAAGACCTATCAAACGGGATAAAATTGATTTCCCAAAAGAATGGGTCATAGAGGAAGCAGTTGCCCCTCGAAACACTGGTAATACTGAGGTTATAAAAATAGAACAAACCTCAGATGACACTGTGAAAATTAGGTTCAATGAACCCATACAAGCTGATAATATCAGTTTATCATCTAGACTAACTAGATCGAATTCTTCATATATTTCTCCACTTGATTATGTGGTAGATTTTCCATCTAGAGTATCTACATCTCAAATTAGAGAAAGCAATAGAATTATTGACATCAGCATCAGTAGTGATAATATCTTCAAGGTTAATACAGATCTTGAACCTACTGCATCCGAAATGAATTTTTTAAATGGTGTTAATAATGGTTGAAAACCAAATAGATTTTAGTCCGGGTTCACCGGTGTAACGATCCGACCGTTCATTTTGAATAAGTACAACCTCGTTTCCTCATATACTGCTAAATTCATGCTTCACGATTCTTATGTAACTTGCAGGGAAAATTGTTTCGGGTTTGGAAAGGTTTTGAAAGGAATTGAGACACTTAGTCTCCAAGAAGAGAGCTTAAGTTGAATTATATTGTCCGGAAGGTGAAATATGACTAAACAAATTCGTAATGGATTTTTAACAATTTCAATAGCTTTGTATGGTGATTTTAGATTTAGGAGCGTGCCTGGAAAATTATTTGGAAGGTTGTAGTTTAATTAGGCTTGAAATGGCGAAAACGAGAAGTTGCAGTTGGAAAGTTTGACCGAGGGGTTGACCGAAGGTTGTAGTTTAATTAGGCGTTGTTTGTGGAATTTGAAAGTTTCTAATTCCTTAGGCTTGAACCCAATGTGGATTTGGTGTTTTGGTATTGTTTTGAGTAATTCGAAGGCTCAACTAAATTTTTATGATGTTATGGGATGTGTTGGTACATTTGGTTAAGGTCCCAGGGCCTCGGATGAGTTTCAGAGTGAATTTTGAGCTGTCCGGACATTTCGGAACTCTGAGATGGTTATGGCACTTTTGGGAGTGTGGACCGCACCAAAATTTTGCATACCACATAGGGGTGTGCGGACCGCACACCAAAAATGGTCCGCAGGATCGCTGGTCCAACTTCAGAAGCTCATATCATTTGATCTACAAGTAATTTGGGAATGATTCAAGAAACGAAAGTTGTAGATCGTTGAATCTAGTTTTCATAAACATATTATTTTAGACATTTGGATATCTGTAGCGAAAGTTATGGTCTAAATACTAAAGACTGTCACTGCAGTCAAATCCACCGCGGACAACATTCGATTTTGTGCGGTCAGTGGTACTCCACCGCGGTCAGCGGTCAATTTTATGCGGTTAGAATTGGTAGAATCCTAGAGGTGAACTATAAATACGAGGTTTAAGGTTTTATTTCATATTTTGACCTAGAGAACTCGGATTTTGGCGATATTTTGAAGGTTTTTCAAGAAATTTATCGGGGTAAGTGATTCTAACTCGGATTTGGCTAGAATACATGAATCTACCATTGAATTCATTATTTGATTCGTGATTTGGGGTGAAAATTTGGAGAAAAATTATAGAAACTTCTAAAATGAATTTTTAAGATCCGAGGAACAATCCGATGTCGGAATTTGATAAAATTGGTATGGTTGAACTTGTATTGGAATGGGTGTTCGGATTTCATGAAAATTAAGTCGGGTTCCGAGAGGCGGGTCCCGCATTGACTTTTGGTTGACCTTTTAATGAGAATTTTTAAGTCGATGTTTTATTATCCGGAATTGTTTCCGATGTATTTTTAATAAAGTTATACAATTAATTTGGATAGATTTGAGCCTCTCGGAGGTCAATTCAAGCAAGAAGGCTATTTTGGAATATCGGCCTAACTTCAAAAAGGTTAGTTTCTTGCCTAACCTTGTGTGGGGGACTACCCCTTAGGATTTGAGTCATCTATGCTAATTGTAGTCCGTGCACGCGAGGTGACGAGCGTGGGCTCGGTCTTATTTGTGGGAGAATTGCCTTTTAAGATTCTTAGTTCCTTACGTTCCTTATGTGGGAATTATTCAGTTATGATTGAGTTACCTAATTGCATAATTTATCTCTATTTGCTCCATGCAATGTTGTTAGCCTTCCTCTAATTATTACATGTTACTTGGCCTTATTTGCCTTAATTGAAGTAACTCTTCTCCTTGTTGTTTTGTTATCTCCTAATTGTAAATTCCTCTATGACTCCATGTATATATGCTATGAATCCAAATTGTTGTGGTTGTCGGTGTAGGTATTATGTGCATGTTGTGTCTCGTTGTTCTGTTAAGGTTATTGCACTTCTTGGTTTTTCCGTGATTCTCTTGTTGCCGTGTATTCATACTCTTGGTGGTAGAATTCCTTGTGATTGGGTTGTTGGATTGTTTTTGAGTATTCCTTTGTGTTACTGTTGTGTTTTTACTTTGGGACTATGGGACGATATCCCGGGAGATCCCCCTGCACTTATATTAAGGATACCAAGTGATCCTTGGGATACCAATAGATCCCTAGCATTTATATTGAGGATACCAAGAGATCATCGGGATACCATGAGATCCATATCATTCATATTGAGGATACCAAGAGATCCTCAGGATAACAAGAGATCCCTAGCATATATATTGAGGATACCAAGAGATCCTTAGGATACCAAGAGATCCCTATCATTCATATTGCGGATACTAAGAGATCCTCGAGATACCAAGAGATCCTCGAGATACCAAGAGATCCCTAGCATATATATATATTGAGGATACCAAGAGATCCTCGGGATACCAAGAGATCCTCAGGATACCAAGAGATCCCATGCATTCATATTGAGGATACCAATAGATCCCTAGCATATATATTGAGGATACCAAGAGATCCCTAGCATTCATATTGCGGATACTAAGAGATCCTCGGGATACCAAGAGATCCCTAGCATTATATTGAGGATACCAAGAGATCCTCGGGATACCAAGAAATCCCTAGCATATATATTGAGGATACCAAGAGATCCTCGGGATACCAAGAGATCCCTAGCTCATATACCGAGGATACTGAGAGATCCCCGAGTATTTACATTTGGGACTACAGGACGGTATCCTGGGAGATCCCCGGTTATTGTCTCTGCATTGAGTTGTACTCCTTCTGTGATCATTTTGTCTCCGTTGTAATTGTTGTTATCAATTCAAGTGTTTTAACGGTTTAGATTCCTTTACTACTGTGATCATTTGTGTTGGAATCCATAGTGTTTACAATACCTCGCCTTATATATATATATATATATATATATATATTTCAATACTTCAAATTTCCACAATTGTTACATTTTAACTCAATTGATTTCTCAATTAAATATTCCTTAAACCGTTTGAGGTTGTATTTTACTCGAAAAGGAATTTTTACTAAGTTAATTTATTAAATCCCTTGTTAAAGGTGAAAATCATCTGATGGTGTATTTCAATTGAAAATGGTACCTTACTTTTTGTTATGTAAACGAGACCCCTTGAACATCTTAACTGCATTGATTATGGACCTTATGTACTGAGTAACATGAGAACGTTGTTGTGTAAAGAGAGATAGAAATATGTGGGCACAAGGTGCCAGGCGTGCTAAAAGTTTGGTGATTGAGGTTATGATATGAGACATCGAGTTTGAGATGGGTGGGAATTGTGCCTCAGAAATGATATGATTTATTCAGCTGACAACGCCTTCCTTGTTTGAGTACATTTTTACTTGTTTGTGTCCCAGCTATGCTGGTGTTAAATTATTTGGTTATCTTCGTTTCCACCCGTGTTTCTCTTTATTGTTTCTACGGATTTGTAGTTTGTTCCTTCCCTGCTGTTGATATTACTATGTCATTTCTAGGTTGATAGTTTATTATCAAATCCTATTCAATTTAATTGACCAGTAGGTGTCTGGAGTGTTCCTCGTCACTACCCCACCGAGGTTAGTCTTGATACTTACTGGGCACCACTGTGGTGTGCTCATACTACTCTTCTGTACATTTTTTTGTACAAATCCAGGTAATTGATCATTAGTGGCTATGCAGATTATTGCTGTGGAGACTCAAGGTAAACCTGTTGTTGCGTTCGCAGGCCTCGAAGTCACCTTCATCTGTATTTATTTCCATATGTTCCTTTTGTTTCGGAACAGTGATGTACCTATTTTGTATAACTATTCTTAGAAAGGCTTATGACTTGTACCACCGATTTTGGGAATTGTAAATTGTTAGTTATTGAATTTAAAGTTGGAAAATATCAATGTTATTTTAGTTAAATGTTAGGCTTACCTAGTTTAGAGACTAGGTGCCATCACGACTCCTTCGGAGGGATTTTTGGGTCATGAAAAGTTGGTATCAGAGCTCTAGGTTCATAGGTGCTACATGTCATAAGCGAGTTTAGTAGAGTCTTGCAGATCGGTACAGAGACGTCTGTACTTATCTTCGCGAGGCTACAGAACTAGTAGGAAAAAGAATTCCCACTTCATTTATTCTTTATCGTGCGGTATTTATTCAACTTGAAGCATATAACTTATGTTGTTTTACATCCACTCGTGTATGAAATTGCGCACTCGTTAATAATTATGCGCCAATGGTAAGTGGTACCACAGAGGGGTTATAAGGGAGCCAGGATAGCTCAATCTTTGTTACCACGTGTTGCCAATATTGAAAATGCGGAAGTATTGAGAGATCACCCAGTGAATCATGTAGAGGTGCAATGGGCCCTAGCGTCTGGTTGACTTATATGAGTTGTGAAGGTTAACATTGTGGATTATCGGATGTTGTGACCTATGGCTTCGTGCAAAGTGAGGGAGTCCACTATCAATGATCAAATTGCGGGGTCATGTGTTATACCAATTTGGGCCTGAGATGTATTTATGTGGTATTGAAAGGTTTTCCAAAACTTGTATATGATCAAGAGCTGAGATTTGAATGGGATGATGAGGAGACTTGAGATATTCCCGCGTCCTTAATAATTCTACATTTCAATATTAGCGGGGTCATGGAAGCATATTCAGTATACTCGTAGTGCTTAAGTTAATCACAATACTCGCGTGGGGCACTCATCTTTTAATGTACATGTGGCATGGAATTTCCTGCAATGGTTATTTAAGTTATCCAGTACGAACTCAGTATGAGCAGTCGAACTGCGGATGGGTTGTTATGAATATGGTGATACTAGGAACATCCTGAGAAATTGTCCTAGACTTGGGAGAAATCTGCTCCATCAGAGCACATGTGCCGCGTACTCCATTACAGTTACTACTCTACTTTCACTACCAATTAGGGGTGGAGGAAAAGCGGGTAGATAGCGCCTAAGAGGTGGAGGCCCGACCCATTGATATATTTGTTATGGTATAGTTGAGGTCGCTACACTCGATGGAGTCATGACAAGTACGAACTCGAGTTATCATAAAGGAACAATTTCCTTAACTTGATTCGGTTATGAGTATCGAGGCAAGTCCTCATATTATGCTCTACTCATGAGTGAGCTTCGCAATCTTAAATTTACTTATGTGAATACTCTTGTTGGGAGATTATATGGAGATAGCTATGTCTATCATTATGTGTGTCACTAAAAATAGTTGTGATGTGGGTTTTGATGTGATTTCAGGAAAATTGATTTAAATTGTGAATTTTATTCTCTATCGGTGTGAGGGTTCATTATATGTTGTGATTTTGTTTGACGGAATTTATTTAGAAGAAAAGTAAAGGAAATGGAAAATTCCAGTTGGCACTATGTGCATATTTTTTGTGGTACGGAGTTGAAGATGAGATCCTAGTATTTTTATATGATGTGAGATATTTAAACCAGCTACAAACTACGATGGATATTATATAAGGACGAGCTCCTTGTGGTGAAAATTTTATGTGTTTAAATTTTCCCTTGTGAAATTAAAAATTTGTACTATAGTACTTATAGGGAGTCATGCCTATGAGGCTTATTTGAAAGTTCTTGTATGAATATCTCTGTGCATAATTTGCCAAATTGTATTGTAATTATTGAGTTTTAGCCTACAAGATAATTGCCCAGGTAGCGTTAAATGTGACTCGTTAATTCAGGTAATTAATTATGAGGTATTCACGCCTCGTTGTTAGAAAATGGAGGTTTGAAACGAGATTTTCGTTGGCATGAGATTAATTACCGAATTGCAATCGATTATGAACAACTACTAAGATCAGAGAAGTGATTATGGCCATACATATGATGTGTTTCATGTCGAGATATCATCATGATAATACCGTGATTGTAATGCAGAGATTAGTGTTATTGATATATACATTCTGGTGCTTTGTTGGGTTGTGGATGTGTTGTTAGCAGTTGTTTTGGTGTTACTCTGACAGGTGGATAGGCCCAATTACAGGGGAGACTCTGCCAAAATTTCTGATAAATTTGAGAGTTTGAAAATTTTGGGACATTGAGATGTGAGAAGAAAAAGAAAAGTTACATTATGTGTTTGAGAGCGGTCTCTACTTCTTATTTGAGGGTGAATGACCCTAAGTGTGAGAGGATGTTACAACTGTTAAGCGTTATTAAAAAGTTGATGCGTGTGTAGGCACAAGTTGCTATAGCTAGGTGAGACTAAGATCGTGTGATGATGTGAAAATCGGACCTTTTTGAAAATGTTCGGAGCGTAAGAAATTTGGTCTTAAAGTTTACAAATATGGGTAAGAGAAATAGCCTCAATTGAAATGGTATTGTCGAACTTATTTCAAATGTGGTAATGTGGGATCAACCACGAGTAGGTGTGTAAAGTAGAAACATCAATTTGGTAACCTCATAATAATCTTAGTACGTTCGAGGACGAGCAGTTGTTTAAGAGGTAGAGAATGTAACGACCTGACCGGTCATTTTGAATAAGTACAACCTCGTTTCCCCATATACTGCTAAATTCATGCTTCACGATTCTTATGTAACTTGCCGGGGAAATTGGTTCGGGTTCGGAAAGATTTTGAAAGGAATTGAGACACTTAGTCTCCAAGAAGAGAGCTTAAGTTGAATTATATTGACCGGAAGGTGAAATATGAGTAAACGAATCCGGAATGGATTTTTGATGATTTCAATAGCTCTGTATGGTGATTTTGGATTTAGGAGCATGCCTGCAAAAAATTATTTGGAAGGTTGTAGTTTAATTAGGCTTGAAATGGCGAAAATGAGAAGTTGCAATTGGGAAGTTTGACCGAGGGGTTGACTTTTTGATATCGAGATCAAAATCCAACTCAAGAAGTTAGAATAGCTCCATTATGTCATTTATGACTTGTGTGCAAAATTTGGGGTCAATCGGACTTGATTTGATAGATTTCGGCGTTGTTTGTGGAATTTGAAAGTTTCTAATTCCTTAGGCTTGAACCCGAGGTGGATTTGGTGTTTTGGTATTGTTTTGAGTAATTCGAAGGCTCAAATAAATTTTTATGATGTTATGGGATATGTTGGTACATTTGGTTGAGGTCCCCGGGGCCTCAGATGAGTTTCGGAGTGAATTTTGAGCGAGTCTGGACATTTCGGAACACTGAGATGGTTCTGGAACTTTTGGGAGTGCGGACCGCACCAAAATTTTGCATACCACAGAGGGGAGTGAGGACCGCACACTATTTTGTGCGGACCGCACAAAATTATGTGTGGCCGCATACCAAAAATGGTCTGCAGGATCGCTGGTCAGACTTCGGAAGCTCATATCTTTTGATCTACAAGGAATTTTGGGATAATTCAAGAAACAAAAGTTGTAGATAGTTGAATCTAGTCTTCAGAAACATATTATTATATATATTTGGATATCTGTAGCGAACGTTATGGTTAAAATACCAAAGACTATCACTGCAATCAAATCCACCACGAACAACATTTGATTTTGTGCGGTCAGCGGTGCTCCACCGCGGGCAGCAGTCAATTTTGTGTGGTGAAATTGGTGGAATTCGAGAGGTGAACTATAAATACGAGGTTTAGGGTTTTATTTCATATTTTGACATAGAGAGCTCGGATTTTGGCGATATTTCGAAGGTTTTTCAAGAAATTCATCGAGGTAAGTGATTATAACTCGGATTTGGCTAGAATACATGAATCTATCATTGAATTCATCATTTGATTCGTGATTTGGGGTAAAAATTTTGAGATAAATTATACAAACTTCTAAAATGAATTTTTGAGATCCGAAGAACAATCCAATGTCGGAATTTGATAAAATTGGTATGGTTGAACTTGTATTGGAATGGGTGTTCGGATTTCATGAAAATCAAGTCTGTTTCCGAGAGGCGGGTCCCGCATTGACTTTTGGTTGACTTTTTAATGTGATTTTTTAAGTCGATGTTTTATTATTCGAAATTATTTCTGATGTATTTTTAATAAAGTTATACAATTAATTTGGATAGATTTGAGCCTCTCGGAGGTCAATTCAAGCAAGAAGGCTATTTTGGAATATCGGCCAAACTTCAAAAAGTTAAGTATCTTGCCTAACCTTGTGTGGGGGACAACCCCTTAGGATTTGAGTCCTCTATGCTAATTGTAGTCCATGCATGCGAGGTGACGAGCGTGTGCTCAGTCTTATTTGTGGGAGAATTGCCCTTTAAGATTCTTAGGTCCTTATGTTCCTTATGTGGGAAGTACTCAGTTATGATTGAGTTACCGAATTGCATAATTTATCTCTATTTATTCCATGCAATGTTGTTAGCCTTCCTCTAATTCTTACATGTTACTTGGCCTTATTTGCCTTAATTGAAGTAACTGTTCTCCTTATTGTTTTGTTATCTCCTAATTGTAAATTCCTCTATGAATCTGTGTATATATGCTATGAATCCAAATTGTTGTGGTTGCCGGTGTAGGTATCACGTGCCTGTTGTGTCTCGTTGTTCTGTTAAGCATATTGTACGTCTTGTTTTTTCCGTGATTCTCTTGTTGTCGTGTATTCATACTCTTGGTGGTAGAATTCCTTGTGATTGGGTTGTTGGATTGTTTTTGGGTATTCCTTTGTGTTACTGCTGTGTGTTTACTTTGGGACTATGGGACGATATACCGGGAGATCCCCCTGCACTTATATTGAGGATACCAAGAGATCCTCGGGATACCAATACATCCCTAGCATTTATATTGAGGATAACAAGAGATCCTTGGGATACCATGAGATCCCTAGCATTCATATTGAGGATACCAAGAGATCCTCGGGATAACAAGAGATCCCTAGCATATATATTGAGGATACCAAGAGATACTCGGGATACCAAGAGATCCCTGTCATTCATATTGAGGAAACTAAGAGATCCTCGGGATACCAAGAGATCCCTAGCATATATATTGAGGATACCAAGAGATCCTTCGGATGCCAAGAGATCCCTAGCATTCACATTGAGGATACCAAGAGATCCTCGGGATACCAAGAGTTCCCTAGAATTCATATTGAGGATACCAAGAGATCCTCGGGATAACAGGAGATCCCTAGCATATATATTGAGGATACCAAGAAATCCCTAGCATATATATTGAGGATACCAAGAGATCCTCGGGATACCAAGAGATCCCTAGCATTCATATTGAGGATACCAAGAGATCCTCGGGATACCAAGAGATCCCTAGCATATATATTGAGGATACCAAGAGATCCTCGGGATACCAAGAGATCCCTAGCTCATAACGGAGGATACTGAGAGATCCCCGAGTATTTACATTTGGGACTACAAGAAGGTACCATGGGAGATCCCCGGTTGTTGTCTCTCCATTGAGTTGTACTCCTTCTGTGATCATTTTGTCTCCGTTGTAATTGTTGTTATCAATTCAAGTGTTTTAACGGTTTAGATTCCTTTACTACTGTGATCATTTGTGTTGGAATCCATAGTGTTTACAATACCTCGCCTTATATATATATATATATATATATATATATATATTTCAATACTTCAAATTTCCACAATTGTTACATTTTAACTCAATTGATTTCTCAATTAAATATTCCTTAAACCGTTTGAGGTTGTATTTTACTCGAAAAGGAATTTTTACTAAGTTAATTTATTAAATCCCTTGTTAAAGGTGAAAATCATCTGATGGTGTATTTCAATTGAAAATGGTACCTTACTTTTTGTTATGTAAACGAGACCCCTTGAACATCTTAACTGCATTGATTATGGACCTTATGTACTGAGTAACATGAGAACGTTGTTGTGTAAAGAGAGATAGAAATATGTGGGCACAAGGTGCCAGGCGTGCTAAAAGTTTGGTGATTGAGGTTATGATACATCGAGTTTGAGATGGCTGCAAAATTGTGCCTCAGAAACGATATGATTTATTAAGCTAACATCGCCTTCCTTGTTTGAGTACATTTTTACTTGTCTGTGTCCCAGCTATGTTGGCGTTAAATTATTTGGTTATCTTCATTTTCACCCGTGTTTCTCTTTATTGTTTCTACGGATTTGTAGTTTGTTCCTTCCCTACTATTGATATTGCTATGTAATTTCGAGGTTGATAGTTTATTATCAAATCCTGTTCAATTTAATTGACTAGTAGGTGTCTGGACTGTTCCTCATCACTACCCCACCGAGGTTAGTCTTGATACTTACTGGGCACCGCTGTGGTGTGCTCATACTACTCTTCTATACATATTTTTTGTATAGATCCAGGTAATTGATCGTTAGTGGTTGTGCGGATCATTGATGTGGAGACTCAAGGTAAACCTGTTGTTGCGTTCGCAGGCCTCAAAGTCACCTTCAATTGTATTTATTTTCATAGGTTCCTTTTGTTTCGGAACAGTGATGTACCTATTTTTTACAACTATTCTCAGAAAGACTTATGACTTGTACAACCGATTTTAGGAATTGTAAATTGTTAGTTATTGAATTAAAAGTTGGCAAATATCAATGTTATTTCAGTTAAATGTTAAGGTTACCTAGTTTAGAGACTAGGTGCCATCATGACTCTTTCGGAGGGATTTTTGGGTCGTGACAACCGGTAAGAAAAAATATTTTAGAAGAATTTCTAAAACCCATATGGGCTGTTTTGAGAAAATGGTTTCATGAAAACATGACTAGTGAATTAATACAATTTATTAGAAATGATTTTTATGAAGATATTAGCAAAAAAAATAAGATTATTGCTTTTGTTCCTTGGGTTTTGTCTAAACATGTTTATAACGATGTTTCTGTGTTAGAAAGAGATTATACGCTCACTAATGGAAATATTGTTAATTCTATTTTTCCACCTCAACAATCTTTTCACATAAGGGAAAAAGATAAAATTATTTACTATACTGCTTTTTCAAAAATATTTGAAAATGATGTTGCTGCAATAACAGCCAAGAATCTGAATACTATGCTCACTCAAAACAATTATACTAATCTGTATGTTAGTATTTTGGGTAAACAGGTTATTAAGATTCATGGGAAATTGGACAAGCTTATAGCTGAAGTCCAAAAAATTCAACAGAATGATACTAAAGGTAAAGAACAAATCGCTACTACAAGTAACCATATCAAAGAATGTTTTACTATCCCAGACCAACCCCCCAAGATGTCCTAATAGAAGAACAGGACAATGACCACTACGACCAAGGTTACAGTGAGTCAGATATCTACGAATGGAATATAGATGATCTTGCTGAAAGACAGCTCTATATGACAGTACATAGAATGCTTATCTACAGTATTATCTGTAAAGTTAATAAAAATACAGATATGGCAATTGCAGAAATGATTATTGTCGGATTTACTGGTGAGCTGAAATGCTGGTAGGATAATTATCTCAATCATGACCAGCGCTTTCAAATAATGAATGCGACTATGCCCGAAGAAGATAAGACTATCCACAATTCAGTCTATTTTTTAGTTAGTATTTTCGTATGGAATTAGTTCCTATAATTAGTATTGACTTCATTGAATTAACTGTGGCTAGTTTCGGATCGATTGGAGGCCGATTCGAGGGGAAAAGGCATTTCAGAGTAGGATTTTTGCTCGGATTGAGGTAAGTAATGATTGTAAATGTTGTCCGGAGGGTATGAAATCCCGGATTTTACATCGTTGTGCTACTTTGAGGTGGCACACACGCTAGATGACGAGCGTGGGGTCGTGCACCATTGGGGATTGTGATTTAGTCCGTCCCGTATGACTATTAAACCGCGTATTTGATTGAAAATTGTTTGACAACATTGTGTTTTGGAAAGTATTATCATGTTTTGGGTTGAATGCCATATTTGGGTCTTGTGCCAACTGTTTCAGATCCTTAGGGGATTTTTACTACTATTCCTCACTGTTTGGACTTCATATTTATACTCAATCATGCTGTATTCTACTGTTTTCATAACTCAGCCATATTTACTCCATTTTGATATTTTAGGCTGAGCATCATGTTTTACTGTTGCCTGAGTGGCAAAAGAGATTTTTGACTGAGTGAGGCCGAGGGCCTATGTTGTGAGGATATTATGGGATCGGGCTGCGCGTCGCAGCAGTGTTATACTGATTCATAATTTTGAAGTCGAGGGCCTGATTTGTTATGCCATGAGGTGGCTTTTTGTTATGAGGCCGAGAGCCTATTTGATTATGCCACGAGATGGCTTGTTATTGCACTTGGGCAGTAAGGGCCCCCTCCAGGAGTCTGTACACCCCCAGTGAGCACGGGTACCCAGTGTGAGTGATATGATATAGCCCGAGGGGCTGTTGTTGTTTCATATTGTTGCCCGAGGGGCTATTCTTGATCCATGTTATGCCCGATGGGCGGTTCTTGATTCATATTATGCCCTCGGGGCTGATTACAAGTGATTGTGAGGTATCCTGAGGGGTTGGTTTTGCTGATATTATGCTCGAGGGGAGGGTTATGGTACATGTTTTGCCCAAGGGGCTGTTTACATTTCTATCATTTTTACTCACTGTTTTATCTCTCGTTTGAAACTATTGAAAGTTGTTTTAAAAGGTTTTACTGGAACTAAGCTTGATTTACGAAGTAAATGGTTTCTGTACTGTTTTTGAGAAATATATGGTATTTGTTGTAGTGCTATGACGTGAAATTATGTGTTTTCTTACTGCTCAGCTTTCATTTACTTTTATTACTTACTGAGTTGGCATAGTCACATTACTCTTTGCACCTTGTGTGCAGATTCAGGTATTTCTGAACCTGGTAGCGGGTGTTGATTGCTCAGTGCCAGAGTCATCGGAGTTAGCAAGGTAGTTGCCCGATGTTCGCAGCCCTGCTCTTCTCCCTCTTGTCTTCCTTAGATTGTTTTTACTTTATTTTCAGACTCTTCATTGTATTTAGACCTTAGTAGATGCTCGTGACTTGTGACACCCCGATGTCGGGCTATGTCTATTTCTGCACTTGTTATATTTTGCTAAGTGTATATTTGTTGGGGATTTATTCTTATAAATGATTTAAATTAACTCCTTAAATTGTTAAAAATAAATTTGGGAATTGTGTCGGCTGGCCTTGTCTTCACTAGAGGCATCATCACGACCGGGTCCGGTTTGAGGTCGTGACAAGTCGGTATCAGAGCCTAGGTTACATAGGTCTCACGAGTCATGAGAAGGTTTAGTAGAGTCTTGCGGATCGTATATTCGAGAGGCTGCAGAACCCTTTAGGAAATTCCACATTCTTGAATTCTTATCGTGCGACATTGATTAAACTTGAAGCATAATTCCTTGAATTCCTTCCACGCATTCATTTGCGCATATGAGCGCTCAGTATTTACTGTGCATTGACAACTTGTGATTCCCTAGATGAGGTGTGAGATGTGATTTCTGTGTGTGATGTTGGGCTAGTCTGGAGGACTTGAGGCCAGGTTTTGTCTGTGGCTTGAGTACTGAGATTTCAATCGTGTGAGCATATGCATTTGGGACTTATATGTCCGTTTGTGTCCTTATTGGTGGGATTTTTGACTGGATAACTATGGGGTGAGTATGATTTGATTGCGAAATGTATTTAGATTGTTCGAATGTGACAAGAAGAGTTTCCTGGAGATGTAGTAAAGACTATTGGGTGTTTGACTTCCGTCTTGAGTTGACGTATGACCTCGAGCTATGGGTGTATTGAAGGACCTCTCATGTAGTTTAGTTGTGGAGCGGAGTAAATCTTCATGTTGTGTTATGAGTTCAGACTCAGAGGGGGTTAAGTGACTGTGTAATAGTTATGATTATGGAAGAGTATAGAGAGATACCAGTTTGAGGCTAAGCGAGTGGATTATCTCTTGCGGGATGTTCTAAAGTTTATGTGATCCTTATGTTGTTGGTTGATAGTCCTATTTTACCAGTGAAATATACGTGTTGCAATTTGAGTTTGGATCGCTTATGAGAGTGGGCTTGATTGTTACGAGGGTGAATGCGAGATTTGCAAATGGTTTGAGGAATTAGATGGGTTGTGTTGCATTAGCTTATGAAGGATTTAGCTTAATCTCATCCAGTTAGGGCAGCTCAACCAGTTATTGCGGCACAGGCCGATGGCATGACGCCTTGTCTTCTGAGGCTTTGTTGAGATTGGATAAGTTTACCTAGCTATTTCAAGTCTATTTTAGTGGTACACCTTCTGAGGACCCACAAGATTTTCTGAACTGCTGCCATGAAGTATTGCAGAATATGGGAATAGTTGAAAGAAATAGGGATTGATTTTATTGTGTTTCAGATGACGGATTCTGCCAAGAGGTGGTGGATAGATTAGGTATTGACTAGACCCATTATAGTTTCGTCCGAAGATGCGGACGTATTGAGAAAATCACCCAGTGAATCTTGTAGGGGTTCAACGGACCTTGATATTTGGTTGATTTATGTGAGTTAAAAGGTCAACATTTTGGATTATCGAACGTTGTGACCCATGACTTCGCGCAAAATGGGGATGTCCATTATCAATGAATAGATCGAATAGCCATGTGTTATATCAGTTTTGACCTGGAATGTATATATATATGGTACTGAAAGGCTCCCAAATAATTTACACATATTTAAGGCTTGAGACATGCAGGGGATGAGGTTGGGACTTGCAGTATGTCTGCCTCTTTAATTATCCAATACTTCAGTATTAAAGGAGTTAGAAAAACAACCTTAAATTTATTGAAGGTCCGCTTAGTGTGGAAGTCAAGGTTGTAGATTTTGGGGTGCTTCAGAGGAAGTACAGTGGTTGACGATCTTCTGGACTATGTAGTTCGTGCCAAGATTTATCTTGATGTAGGTATACTTTTGTGATTATTGTGCATAATTAGGGGAAAGAGTTACCCCAAAAAAGAATTGGAGAGTATATGAATAAATAGGTTAGCTCAGCAGTGTTGAGTCAACATAGCAAAAGAAAAAATTAGTTGTCGGTGTTTGTGGCAAGCCTATGAAGAGGGCAGACTAACCAACGCAACACCACCTACTCAGCTCAGTTCTTATAAATGTTTTTGAAGGAGTTTGTCTCCCAGATTCCTGTAATATGTGGTCTGAATGGTTGTGTCAGGTCACCATGACAGTGTCAGAATATGTCATCAAATTCAATAAGTTAGCCGTCATACTCCTACTTTGGTTCCTAAGCCAGAGAGCGAGTCCACAGACTCATTAAAGGACCTTAATTATGATCTTGAAATTTAGTAAAACCCGGGAAGCTACAGGTTGATGCTTCATTTCGGCTAGTGGTAGAAATTGCCAAAATGTTAGAATGTGTTCTGGATGGAAAAAAAGGGAAGCTAAGAAAACCAAAAGGTCTCGAGGTTTTAAAGGATTCAGCGGATTCTACTCTAAAACTACAAATCATTATGACAGGGGCTTGGGCAGTCGGCCAACCCAGTCAATATATTTGATTACTCAGGGTGATCCAGTAAGTTCTTTTAATGCACTACCGTTACGAGGTTCATATAATGGTTATTCTAGTTATCTAGCATAGAATCAGTATGAGCAGTTGAACCCTCAAAGGGATTGTTATGAATGTGGTAGTACTACGCACATCATGGGAAAATTGTCCTAGACTTGGGAGAAACATATTTTATTAAAGCCTTCAGGCTACGTGGCCCATTGCAGTTACTACTCTACTTAAATGACCAACCAGAGGTATGGGTAAGGATGTTAGATGTGGAGGTGAGACTCCTAGAGGTGGAGACCCAACCCATTGATATATTTTCTATGATATGGCTAAGGTCGCAACACCAGATGGTGTCATTACACGTACGGTCTTGAATTATTATAAAGCAATAATTTTCTTAACTTGATTCGGTTCTGAGTATCGAGGCAAGTCCTCCTATTGTGCTCCACTTATGAGTGAGCTTCTTAATTCTGAAATCTGCTTATGTGAATACTCCTGTTGGGAGATTCGATGGAGATAGCTATGTCTATCATTATATGTTGGAATTTTGTTAAACGGAAAATATTTTGAAAGAAGAAAATAAAATATTTCGATTGGCACGAGGTGCATAATACTTGTGATTTAGAACTGAGGACGGGATCCTCGCATTTTAATATAATGAGAAATATTTAAACTGGGCTACAAGCTGCGGTGGATGTTATATAAGGATGAGGTCCTTGTGATGAAAATAAAATGTGTTTACATGCTCCCTTTGTGAAATTAAAATTTGTACTATAGTACGTATAGGGGGTCACAACCCTAACCCCGAACCCGATCGTGATGGCGTCTCTCGTGAAGACAAAGCTAGCCAATTAAACCCAATTCACTTTTTAAAAGAGTTAAACAATATAAAAGCAGTCTAAACATGATTTAATGATAATAAGTAGCGGCTATACAACCCGACACAGCCCTAACCGGGGTGTCACAAGTCACGAGCATCTACTAGGGTATAAATACAACCGAAAGCCTGGAGTGTACAAATACAGTCTAATGAAATGAAGAGAGAGAAAAGCAGTGCTGCGAACGACGGCAGCTACCTTGCTAAACTCTGATAACTCTACCTCCGATCAACCAAAACATACCTGAATCTGCACATAAGGTGCAGGGAGTAATGTGAGTACTCCGACTCAGTGAGTAATAATAATAAATAAAGACTAAAGGCAAGAAATCACGTAAAACATATAGAGAGGCTGTATAGAAGCAGTCCAAAACCAGTAAGAAAGCAGTCAAGCTGTAAAAATCTCTTAAAATATCTTAGCTCAGTTTAAACTTCTTTGAAAATGGCTTTTTCAACGGTTACACAAATGAATGCAAAATAGTTAGTGCAGAGAAGCACAAAAATTTGCCCCTCGGGCACAAATACCATAATTTAACAGGTAAAATGACAAGTAAATATGAAAGATAAACTAATATCAGGCACAATGTCACAACTCCGCCCCTCGGGCAATATCTCAGAACAATATCAACCCCTCGGGCAATCACATAGAACGGTACCAGCCCTTCAGGCAATCACATAGAACAATACCAGCCCCTCGGGCTATCACATAGAACAATATCAGCCCCTCAGGCTATCTCTCACATCACAATGGGTACTCGCACTCACTGGGGTGTACAGACTCCGGGAGGGGCCCCTTACGGCCCAATTCCAATATTAAGCCATCTCGTGACATCAAATCTAGACCCTCGACCTCATATCAGTCAAGCCACCTCGTGGCGTATATATCCCAGGCCCTCAGCCTCATAAACAATATCAACAACCCACCTCGTGGCGTACATATCCCAGGACCTCGGCCTCAATCAGTATCAGTATTTTCTCACAACTAGGCCCTCAGCCTTACTCAATCAAAAATGCTCACAAACCCCTCGGGCATTAGTAAAATAGTATTTCTCAACCCAAAACATCATTTAGAATATCACTTAAGTCTCAAAATAGAGTAAAAATGGCTGAGTGGTAAAACAGTGGAAGATAACATGACTGAGTTCAATTAATAAGTCAAAGTAGTGAGGAAATAGTAATAAAAATCCCCGAAGGGTTCAAATAGTTGGCACGAAGCCCAAATATGGCAATCAGCCCAAATCATGATGATAACAAATAAGTTTCAGTCAAATACGCGGTAAAATCATCAATCAGGACGGACCAAGTTACAATCTCCAATAGTACACGACCCCACGCTCATCATCAAGCGTGTGTCTCACCTCAATATAGCACTACGATGTGCAATCCGGGGTTTCAGACCCTCAGAGCATCATTTACAATCATTACTCACCTCGAACCGGCTAATTCTCCAGCTCGTGATGCCTTTGCCCCTCGAATTGGCCTCCACGCACGTCGAATCTATCCAAAATTAGAACAAATACGTCACATTATGCTAAGGGAATAAAGCCCAAGCGAAAACAATCGAATTACCACAAAATTCTAGAAATTTGTCAAACCCGACCCCCGGGCCCACATCTCGAAATTTGACAAAATTCATAAAACTAGAATCCTTATACTCTCACGAGTCTAACCATACAAAAATTATCCAATTCCGATACCATTTGGTCCTTCAAATCATCATTTCACATTTTTGAAAGATTTCACAATTATCTTCCCAAATTCCATCCCAAATCACGAATTAAATGATGAATTCAATGATAGATTCATGTACTCTAGCCAAATCTGAGTTAGAATCACTTACCCCGATGAATGTCTTGAAAAACCTTCGAAATATTGCCAAAATCCGAGCTCTCTAGGTCAAAATATCAAATAAAACCCCAAAAACTCGTATTTATAGAGTACCTCATAGATTTCCACCTCCGCGGACCGCACAAAATCGACCGCGGTCCGCACAAAACCATTGCGGTCCACACAAAAATGACCACGGCCGCACAGGCTTTCCTCTGCAGTGACATGCTTTGGTATATTAGCCATAACTTTCGCTACAGATGTCCAAATTGCGATATCTGTACCTTTCTGGAAACTAGACACGAAGGGCTACAACTTTCAATTTTGAATCATCTCAAAACTGTGACAACCCAAAGGGTCATCACCGTAGTTCTTCGTTGTTCCGCGCTTTTGAGGCCTTGAAAACCTCACTTTTAGTTGCCTCGATTGGCGTGCGCAGTTCGGGCGCCTAGCCGGAAAGTTTTTATGTTAGAATATGTGAATTATGTGAAAATTTGATGAATTTTGATATTAATATGCATAATATTGACTTCGGTCAACATTTTGGGTAAACGGACCCGGACCTGTGATTCGATGGTCCCGGAGGGGTCCGTAGAAAATATGGGACTTGGGCGTGTGCCCGGAATTAAATTCCGAGGTCCTAAGCCCGAGAAATGAATTTTTGTGTGAAATTGTTTTCTGAAATTAATTAAGGAAAATGAAGAAAAAAATTGATCAGAAAACTGTGGTATCGGGCTCGTATTTTGGTTCCGACGCCCGGTACGAGTCTTAAATATGTTTTAAGCACTATCTGTAAAGTTTGGCTAAAAACGGATGTCATATGACGTGTTTCAGACTTAAAATGGGGAATTTGAGTTTTTATGAAAGTTGAAAGAAAATCATGTATTATGAGGCTTGATCCTATGTATACGATGTTATTTTGGCGATTTGATCGCACGAGTAAGTCCGTAAGGTATTTTCGAGATCATATGAATGTTTGGTTTGGAGCCCCGAGGGCTCGGGTGAGTTTTGACTAGGGCCCGGGAGGTCTTAGACTTAGAAAAATATACAGGTTCAGATGTTGCAGGCCCAGCGCAGCCGCGGCCATTTCTGCGCGGTCCGCGCTGGCAGCCACGCGGCCGCGGTGCTTTTCTGTGCGGTCCGCGTGGTGGGGTTCAGAGGGTCGACCAGCGCGGCCGCGCACCAAATCAGTGCGGTCCGCGCTGGGTGGGTTCAGAGAGAGCCCACTTCTCCCCTCCCTCGGCGCGGCCGCGGTACATTTCTGTGCGGTCCGCGCCAGCCCCCAGAAAAATGTATAAATTCGGGATTTGTAGTCATTTTTCCACTTTTCAAAAACCCAAAACCTAAGAAGCGATTTTCCAAACAACTTTTCTTCTTCAAAACAATTGGTAAGTGATTCTAACTCATTTTCTTCACTTCTTAACATCTTTTGACATGATTTCTACTTCAAAACAAAGATTTTCATGGGGGAAATTGGGTGTTTGGGTAGAACCTAGGTTTTCTACAAATTGAGGAGTTGGACCTCAATTTGAGGTCCGATTTCAAAATAAATCATATATTTGGACTCGTGGGAGAATGGGTAACCGGGTTTTGGTCCGAACCTCAAGTTTCGACCACGTGGGTCCGGGGCTGTTTTTAACCATTTTGGGAAAAACCTTGTAAAATTTATTTTCATGCATGGGGAGTGATTCATTTAGTAATTATTAATGTGATTAAGTAACTTATGACTAGATTCGAGCGGATTGGTGGTGGAATCAAGAGGTAAAACTATACTAGAAGCGTGAGTTGAGTATGGAGCATTCGAGGTAAGTATTTGTTCTAACTTTGGCTTGAGGGAATAGGATTAGGATGTTATTTGCTACTTGCTAATGTGGAGTACGGTATATAGGCATGGTGACGGTTATCTATGCACCGGAGTCTAGCATGACCGTTAGTCTTAATTGCTTTTAATTCGAATATCGTGACACAACCTCCTTGTTTATTTGATGAGTTTCATATAATGTGAACGGTTGAGGTAAAATTGTGATTGGTGTACTTTTGGAGCGTTAGCTCGAACATGAATGTGTTAGTTGAGGAAGAATGGATTTAAAAAGAGAATGTGTTGTGATTACTCCCTTGCGGGGATGTGTAGACCGATATATATACTCTCCCTTGTCGGGATATTGTGGGCTGTTAGTTGTACCCTTGCCGGGTTAGAGTGATATGTTGTTGATTTCCCCTAATGGGACTCTCCTTACAAAATCAGATGTTTCGAATTATATTATGGGATCGTGTGGCACGCCGTCCACTTATATATGATATTATGGGATCGTGTGGCACGCCGTCCACTTATATATGATATTATGGGATCGTGTGGCACGCCGTCCACTTATATATGATATTATGGGATCGTGTGGCACACCGTCCACTTATATATGATATTATGGGATCGTGTGGCACGCCGTCCACTTATATATGATATTATGGGATCGTGTGGCACGCCGTCCACTTATATATGATATTATGGGATCGTGTGGCACGCCGTCCACTTATATATGATATTATGGGATCGTGTGGCACGCCGTCCACTTATATATGATATTATGGGATCGTGTGGCACGCCGTCCACTTATATATGATATTATGGGATCGTGTGGCACGTCGTCCACTTATATATGATATTATGGGATCGCCGATAGCATGTCCCCTCCTAGCTTTACTTTGTATTATCTTGTTATTGTTTTTTTTTCTTGCACTTGTATATATATCTGTACAGGTTGTCACACCTCCTTTTTCCGCCCCCGCGAGGGGCGTACATGGAGTTTTTTCCAATTAAAGGACAATCGAAACGGGATTTGTTTGTGTATTTCAGAGTCGCCACTTGGGAGATTTAAGGTGTCCCAAGTCACCAATTTAATCCCGAATCGAGGAAAAGAATGACTCCATATTACAGTCTGCGCACCAGAAATCCGGATAAGGAATTCTGTTAACCCGGGAGAAGGTGTTAGGCATTCCCGAGTTTCGTGGTTCTAGCACGGTCGCTCAACTGTCATATTTGGCTTAAATATCTGATTTTTATACAATTATGAGCTCATGTGCAAATTTTATCTTTTTACCGCTTTTATCATTATATTGTTTTTTAAAAAAAAATGTGAACATCGTTTAAAAATATGTCTTTGGATTGCGTCACATAAAATGCACCCGCGATCCGGAACGTATTTTTATTCAATGTTTTGGGATTTGGATTTGGGTCGCATGAAATGCACACCCGAGTTTAAGAAGGTAAGCTTATTAAAATGCGCGCCTAAAGCAATTAGCGTATTATTATTTCTGGATAAAGTCGTGGAATTTTGCTAAACGGATCATCCCAAAGTCTAATTAATTTTAATTAAACATTTTATGAGGGCCCCGCAATCTATACATTTTATTAAGCGAGGCTCGTCTCATTTTATTTTAAAAAGGACAATCCTAAAATACCTACATTTTTCTATTGAAATTTGTCTCTACAAAATAAAAGAGAAAATATCTTAATTTATTTACATGCTTGAGTTGTTATAGATGAATTTTGAATATGATTCATAAAATCTGAAAATGATGCAAACAGGACAGTCTGTTGCCACTGCAGGCCCAGGCCCAACGTGTATGACATAAAACTAGACCTGGGCCGTCTTATTCACATGTTATTACCTAGTTACATTATACTAGGCATGCTATCAGTTTGTCAAATTAAAAAAAAAAACTTAGCAATCTAATTTTAATCCTAGACCATTTACATGCTGAAATTAACCAATATTATTTAACTAAACAATATTTCTACCAAGTTCCTACTAGATGGCCTATTCGTTTGATTTTTACTTGACGGAGTTACTACACCATTTATTTATTTTTAGGCAATATATAGATAGTTCAATCGTTAAGCTATCGTCGGATGTTCCACTATATGTATTAAATAGCTACACGATTCTGATTTTTTGCAAACTAAATAAATTATACATACAAATAAAATTCAGAATATAATTAAAGTAAATTTAGAATTTCAACTCTTCATTTTTCGTATTCATGCTTCCTGTTTCAGTTTACAATAATCATTGTGTCAGTTGTGTACCTGATATTGGAAACAAAAGAAGATGAAGATGAGAATTAGCAGCAGTAATAACAATACAGCACAGCAACAACAGTTCAGCAACAGTAACAACCCAGGAACAAAGTTTGCAAACCAGTGGAGCAGTAATCCCAAAAACAAAAGCTTCAAGCTTTGATGAAACAACAACAATTAATGCTGATTTCAAACAATGAAAGAAAATAGAAGATTTTTTTTAGTTCTTTTTTTTATTTGAAAGTTTTAATATTTTTCTGAATTTTCTCTCTCTTAAAATTCAGCCTTTTTTTCTCTCTGTCCGTTCTTTTTCTGTTTCTCCTTTTTTCTGTATTCTCTCTATTTCTGTATCCTCTCTTATTCTTATTCTGTTTTGTCTCTCTAATCTTTTTCTTTTGTTCTGTGTTCTCTCTTTTCTGTCTTTGTGTTCAAGACTTCCTATATATAATCTCAACCCTTTAATCAATTAAAATCAATCACTTTCCCCTACCAAACCCATTATCTTCCCACTCATCTCCATTACATTAAATAAATATATCACACCACCCCATTATATTTTGTCCCTCATGCCTAACATAAACAAATACAAGATTCCCCCATACTAAAATTTGTCTTGTCCCCCCTTTATATTAAACAACTATATCACAACTCACCCCATTACATTTTGTCCCCCATGCTTCACATAAAAAATTACAAACATGTACAATTCCTAAACTACCCCTCCGACCTTATTACAATTACTATTTTACCCCCAAACGTACTGTGATTTACCAAATTACCCCCATCAGCTATAACAAATCAATTAATCACACTTAACCAAAATATAGACAATATGATCAATTTCTAACAATGTTCAAACAAAGAATCACATGAACATGATTTCTTCAATATTTCAACAACAAATCACATGAACATGATTTCTTCAACATTTCAACAACAAATCACATGAACACAAATTGAACAACAAAGAACAACTAAAATTTGATTGAACAATATTTTAGCAACAAACAAACCTATTTTCAGATTCAACAACAACAACAACAAACAAGTATATTTAGATTTCTAAATTCAATAATATTGAACTTAAAATCAACTCTAACAACATTACAACAAACAATTCCTATATTAAACTTTAAATAAGATTATGAGACAAATTCAAGAAATAATCATAAATGATAAACAAGAAATCAAACTATACAAATTTCGGATTCAAGATCAACCAAACCAAGTATGAACATGAATGAAATCTATTTTAAACAACAAACATGATGGATTCAAACGATTAAATCAACATATTTCCCTTAACACAACTAAATTCTTTTAGACAAATAACAAGATCGACGAAAAAACAATTATGAACTTTAACAATATTAACAATTTCTAAAATACATAAACACATGAAACAAATTGAAGAAACAATTAATTAAACTTCAATTTGTATCTCACCAACATTAGACTAACAACTTTTACCTAAACAATAAAACAAACATGAAATAAACATGAAAAACCACTAATTAAATTTCCATTTGAAATCTGAAAATTAATTCAATCAAAACACATGAACAAACTAAAAATTAATTCAAACGATAGACATGAACAAAGCAAGGATCGAACATTTATCGATTTTTACTTCGAAAAAAATATAAAAACGAAATAAACTCAAAACCAACTAACCGGAGAAAACAACGACGAAGCACGAAGAAGATGAAGGAGTATGAAGTAGAAAGATGAAGCATACGCAGCTGGCCAACGCAGCATCGATGCTTGCTCGTCCATGGCGGAAACGTGAGCAGCCAGCAGCAACGACCAGCAGCACAACGAAGAGAAAGGATGTAGCAACAGTGAACGTGCGGGGAGTTGGACACGGCAACATCAACGTAGCTGAAACAAGCTCGAGCTGGATGGGGCAGTAATGACGAGGAAGCAACAGAGACAGGCGTGTTTGGACGTAAGGTTGAGCTGGTCGATGAGCAAAACACAGCAACAACGTTGCTCGTCAATGGCGGATGGTGTAGGGGTCTGGTTTTCCGGCGCTTGGAGTGGTCATTTGGAGGATGGTTGTCGGGCAGCCATGGAAGGGAAAGTAGCCATTGATGGGGAGGTTGTGTGAGGTTTGGAGAAGAAGATGGAAAAGGGAGGGGGTGGCGGATTGGTTTCTTAGTTTTAGTGTTTTCTTCTTTTTTTTTTTTTTGTTTAAAAAATGAAAGACAAAGGGGGTTTGGGTTTTTTGGGTTATGGACTGGGTCGACCCAGTTTGAAATGGACTGGGTCGTTTTTGGAAGATTGGGTATTTTTTGGGCTTGTGGCTTGAATATGAAGAAGAGGCCCAATTTCGATTTTTTGTATTTTTGTTTTCTTTTTTCTTCTTTTATTTTTCTAAAACTAAATTATAAAAATACTTAAACTATTATTAAGAACTAAATTAAGTTATAAAAGTGCAAATTAACTCCCAATAACAATTAACGCACAATTAAGTAATAATTAAGCATAAAATTGTATATTTGGACATTAAATGCTAAAAATGCAAACGATGCCTATTTTTGTAATTTTTATTTTTTGTAAAACAAATTTAATTACTAACAATTGTAGAATTAAATCCTACATGCAAAATGCGACATATTTTTGTATTTTTATTAATTTAACAAATAAACATGCACAGACAAATACAAATAATTACTCAAAAATATCACAAAATATCACAAAATTGCACACCAAAGAAAAATCATTTTATTTTTGATTTTTTTCGGAGTAATTCTCATATTGGGCAAAAATCACGTGCTTACAGTTGCCCCTCTTTGCCCGAATACACGAAGGGTTTTCGTGCAA
This sequence comes from Nicotiana tabacum, assembly GCF_000715075.1. Classification (NCBI taxonomy): domain Eukaryota; kingdom Viridiplantae; phylum Streptophyta; class Magnoliopsida; order Solanales; family Solanaceae; genus Nicotiana; species Nicotiana tabacum. Next base: position 178,005,101 of record NC_134082.1, on the reverse strand, counting down.
AGATAAACCGAGCGATTTTTGCCCATCCGAGTACTCCGTGTGAAGCATTTTTTTTTTTTGAAAAAGATTTGACCGAACCTTTGCTTCAAAGGTTTCCTACATATCCTGGGACAGGAATCAGGTCAATGTAGTTCGGGAAGTTTTTGGTAGCTGGGACTACCGTAGGACTGCAATGTTACTGTCGTTGCAAGCTATTACCACTGCTTACCGATCTCTTTGTTACACCGTGCTTAAAAGAAAACAAGAAGCTAGGCTAGACTGCAATTTTTCTTGTTGCCTTGCTTTCTTGTCTGCTTGCATTTTTTTCCGGTGCTTTCTTCCGATACGTTTCTTCCTTTCGACACATGCACTTGAGTTTTTGCTGGGACCTCTTATTGCAACCTTCTGCTTCCCAGTGTTGGGGATTTTATTGTTTCCTGCTGGGGATTCCTGTTGTAACCCTCTATTTTATTGTCCTCTGATTTGATCTTGAAATGTATGCCTCTGTTGTATGGGCAGGCTACCAACTTCAATACTTGAAAATTAAAGACTGAAATGTATGCCTCTGTTATCTGGGCGGGCTCCCAACTTCAACGCTTGAAATGTAAAGACTGAAATGTATGCCTCTGTTATCTGGGCGGGCTCCCAACTTCAATGCTTGAAATATAAAGACTGAAATGTATGCCTCTGTTATCTGGGCGGGCTCCCAACTTCAATGCTTGAAATGTAAAGACTGAAATGTATGCCTCTGTTATCTGGGCGGGCTCCCAACTTCAATGCTTGAAATGTAAAGACTGAAATGTATGCCTCTGTTCTATGGGCAGGCTCCCAACTTCAACAACAACTTTTAAAAATAAACGTCATTCCTCTCTTCAGGCGGGCTCCTGATTTAAACAACAACTTTGAAAATGAACGCCATTCCTCGCTTCAGGCGGGCTCCTGACTTCCACCAATAAATCGTCATTCTATTCTTCAGGGGGCTCCTGACTTTTTTTAAAAACACCTTTCCTTTCTTCAGGCGGGCTCCTGACTTCAACCAATAAATCGACATTCTATTCTTCAGGGGGGCTCCTGACTTCAACCAATAAATCGCCATTCTATTCTTCAGGGGGGCTCCTGACTTCAACCAATACATAGCCATTCTATTCTTCAGGTGGGCTCCCGACTTCAACAACTTTTCAAAAAATGTCATTTCTTTCTTTGGATGGCGAGATTTCAACAACCCTTTTTTTAAAAACGCCTTTCCTTTCTTCAGGCGGGCTCCTGATTTCAACCAATAAATCTCCATTCTATTCTTCAGGGGGGCTCCTGACTTCAACCAATAAATCGTCCTTCTGTTCTTCAGGGGGGCTCCTGACTTCAACCAATAAATCGCCATTCTATTCTTCATGGGGGCTCCTGACTTCAACCAATAAATCGTCATTCTATTCTTCAGGGGGCTCCTGACTTCAACCAATAAATCGCCATTCTGTTCTTCAGGGGGCTCCTGACTTCAACAACTTTTCAAAAATGCCATTCCTTTCTTTGGATGGCGAGATTTCAACAACCCTTTTTTAAAAACGCCTTTACTTTCTTCAGGCGGGCTCCTGACTTAAACCAATAAATCACCATTCTGTTCTTCAGGGGGGCTCCTGACTTCAACCAATACATCGCCATTCTATTCTTCAGGGGGGCTCCTGACTTCAACCAATACATCGCCATTCTATTCTTCAGGGGGCTCCTGACTTCAACCAATACATCGCCATTCTATTCTTCAGGGGGGCTCCTGACTTCAACCAATACATCGCCATTCTGTTCTTCAGGGGGGCTCCTGACTTCAAACCGATAAATCGCCATTCTGTTCTTCAGGGGGGCTCCTGACTTCAACAACTTTTCAAAAAATGCCATTCCTTTCTTTGGATGGCGAGATTTCAACAACCCTTTTTTAAAAACGCCTTTCCTTTCTTCAGGCGGGCTCCTGACTTCAACCAATAAATCGCCATTCTGTTCTTCAGGGGGGCTCCTGACTTCAACCAATAAATCGCCATTCTATTCTTCAATGGGGCTCCTGACTTCAACAATTTTTTTTAAAATGTCATTCCTTTCTTTGGATGGCGAGATTTCAACAACTCTTTTTTAAAACGCCTTTCCTTTCTTCAGGCGGGCTCCTTACTTCAACCAATAAATCGTCATTCTGTTCTTCAGGGGGGCTCCTGACTTCAACCAATACATCGCCATTCTGTTCTTCAGGGGGCTCCTGACTTCAACCAATAAATCGCCATTCTGTTCTTCAGGGGGGCTCCTGACTTCAACCAATACATCGCCATTCTGTTCTTCAGGGGGCTCCTGACTTCAAACTATAAATTGCCATTCTGTTCTTCAGGGGGGCTTGACTTCAACAACTTTTCAAAAAATGCCATTCCTTTCTTTGGATGGCGAGATTTCAACAACCCTTTTTTAAAAACGCCTTTCCTTTCTTCAGGCGGGCTCCTGACTTCAACCAATAAATCGCAATTCTGTTCTTCAGGGGGGTTCCTGACTTCAACCAATAAATCACCATTCTATTCTTCAGGGGGCTCCTGACTTCAACAACTTTTCAAAAAATGTCATTCCTTTCTTTGGATCGCGAGATTTCAACAACTCTTTTTTAAAACGCCTTTCCTTTCTTCAGGCGGGCTCCTGAATTCAACCAATAAATCGTCATTCTGTTCTTCAGGGGGCTCCTGACTTCAACCAATACATCACCATTCTGTTCTTCAGGGGGGCTCCTGACTTCAACCAATAAATCGCCATTCTGTTCTTCAGGGGGGGCTCCTGACTTCAACCAATAAATCACCATTCTGTTCTTCAGGGGGGCTCCTGACTTCAACAACAACTTTAAAAATGTCATTCCTTTCCTTAGGTTGGCGAGATTTCAACAACTTTTAAAACTCCTTTCCTCTCTTCAGGCGGGCTCCTGACTTCAACCAATAAATCGTCATTCTGTTTTTCAGGGGGGGCTCCTGACTTCAACTGATAAATCGTCATTCTATTCTTCAGGGGGCTCCTGACTTCAACCAATAAATCGCCATTCTATTCTTCAGGGGGCTCCTGACTTCAACCAATAAATTGCCATTCTATTCTTCAGGGGGCTCCTGACTACAACCTTTTAAAAGCGCCTTTCCTCTCTTTAGGCGGGCTCCTGACTTCCATCAATAAATCGCCATTCTATTCTTCAGGGGGCTCCTGACTTCAACCAATAAATCGCCATTCTATTCTTCAGGGGGGCTCCTGACTTCAAACAATAAATCGCCATTCTATTCTTCAGGGGGGCTTCTGATTGCTGATACTTCCCTTGTTCTTCCTTGTTCTCCAGATGGACGCCTGACTGCTGATACTTCATATGTATTCCCTTATTCTCCAGGTGGGCGCCTGACTGCTGATACTTCATCTGTATTCCCTTATTCTCCAGGTGGGCGCCTGATTTCTAATACTTCAACATGCTCATCCTCATTCTCCAAGTGGACGCCTGATTTCTAATTTTTCTTTTTTTTTTCAACATTGCTGGGGATAAAAGTGTTATCTTCTTGGGATAACGTTGTTGAGGATAACGCTGTTGGGGAATTTTATCCCTTCAAATCGATGCTTCATTCTCCTGGAAGCTGCTGGGGATGATAATGGCTTTTGCTTTTCTGAGCACAAGTGTCATCCCTTTGTTCTGTCTGCTGGGGAACAACTTCCTCCATTGAAACTTATTATTTTGGGGGCAACAGCGGTTCAAAGACTACTTCCCTTGAGACTTGTGTTATATTTATTCTTCCCCAAATGGGTACCTGATTTCCAGAAAATTTTCTAACTTGAAAAGAAAATTTTCTGCCCCAGTTTGACAATCTTTCTTGTGGCATGCATTTCTGTTATAAATGTCATTTCTTTTACCTGTTTCAAATTAAACAAAATTTGTTAGTTTAAAACGCGGTGGTTGGTTGTGATACGCCTACTGGGATGGCTTTTCCCTTTCTCCTTCCCTGCTCTGCGTTCTACAACTTGTTGGGGATGATATTATTTGCTGGGGATAATCCCTTTCCGCTGGGGATATCCCCCTTCTTTTGTGGCACAGCTCGAAAATTGGCCTTTCCCCGACCTTTTAGTCTCGCACGAATTTCCCAAATCATGCTCATTGCTCTCCCTGATTTGTCCACGGGCCTTGGCCTTGAGGTTTAATAACCTTTGATTTCGGCAAGGATATCCCTCTTGACACTCGTCGATCCTTTTGTCAATTCCCTTTTGCTGGGGATATCTTTCTTGACACTGGCCTCGCGCTTGTTCCTTGCTGACTATAGAACTTGGATGTACTAGTCAGATCTCGTCTTGCATAATTGGAAAGCTGATAGCCTATTTTGAAGTCATTTCCCACTTGTTCTGACCAGACAGACTCTACTGGGGAATTTTCTATGAAAGGAAAAGATAAAAGGGAACAGAATAAAAGACAACGGAAAAAGATGACTCTTTAACAAAAGAAACTATAAATAAAAACCTATCAAACGCAGATACCGACTCTAATGGTCATGACATGCACATGTGGCCTATCCTCTACCGTCAATCGTCTTTCAAGACCTTCAATTGGCAATTCCCCATCTGATTCCCTATCTTATTCGACTTGTAGTGCCCAAAAGGTTTTCACCATCAAGTTTCTCTCATTTTGGTTTTTCACTCAGCTTTCATCGCCTTATGGTGTCCGTGAAGATTTTCACCGATAAGACTCTCATTTGTATCACTTTCCAGCTGGGGATTTGGAGTGTTGCCGGTATGACTCTCTATGCTGGAGATTAGAGTTCTTTCTGCTGTGGAACAAAATGTTATGTTCGCCGGTAAGACTCTCATTTGTCTGACTTGGCATCTTTTGCAGACTGGTCAGAAGGTCTTTCTTTGGACCGTAATGTGGGTTTTTGGACAGGCTTGAAAGAAAGGGTATTAAAGGTTCAAAAACAAATCAAACTTGTGGTTCAAAATTACAACATTCGGAACCATATTTGCTTACGACAAGTGCAACTCTTGCCCCAGTTTCTAGCTTGGGGATTATTATTATTATTACACTATGCACATTATGTACATTACGCACCCTATGACCGAGCCGTGAGGCGCCTACGTATCCTCTTTGAGGAATCAGGTCAAACGTAGTTCCCAATTCCTCTATTTTCTTCTGACTTTCTTTTGTTTTTTAGTTATCATTTTTCTCTTTTTTTTCGTTTTTTTGTTGATTTTTTTTTACCTTCCAGGCTCTTATTTCCTAGTCGTTGCTATTGATTCCGAACGAGGGGTATGAAAGAAAATAAATAAGGCTCAAAAGGGGTAACGAAGGATAAAGTGTTTAGGTAGCAGAACAAAATGCCTTCGTCATTCCAGTCTTCAAAACATGCCAAGTGCAAACAACACAATTGATCATAGATTTATAGTCTCTTCCGATGGTGCTGGACTTGACAATTGTGTTAAACACTTGCTTTTTCATTTGTCATTTCTAAAGCACTGCTGGGCGACACTCTCATTTTCATGAACGACCCTCATGCCAATTTGGCGAATCTTGCATTTAACAGTTTTCTTTATGTTTTACTTGCCCCAATTCCACGTGACTCGGGCTTCAAATAATCTCAAACCGTTCTTATTTCCTTTAAATGCTTTGATCACCTTCCGAGGGTTTTATGATTAACTTTTAAGATTAGGCCCAAACTGTGTGCGCATGTCATGTCACGAGAATCGGCGCTGAACAAAAATGATAAAAGGACTAAACAAAAGATGACTGGAAACAATAAAAGACCGGCTTTTGTATTAGACTACCGGCAAAATGGTTTGAATAATAAAACAAACAAAACAACCAGAATAAAATCCTAACACAGCCTTGACAAAACTTAAACAAACTGATATGACAAACTGGAAAGATAAGAAAGTTTGACACAAGACAATATTCGGATTACAACCCTAAGAATGATCCGGACAACAAAAATGACAACAAAATAAGACACCACCAGCTTCTTTTTTGCTAACCAAGGAACGGAGCGTCCTCCCACTTTATCAAAATTGGCATCTTTAGCCACTGAGCTTTGCATCAGTATTGTCCAGACCATTTCCAACTTCGATATCATCAACCTTAGTCAACAAGTCCCAATAGGATTCGAGTGCTTCTGTTATCATGCCTGATCCCCGCAAAATGTGCTTCTGGGTCTTGTATTTCCGTCTTACCACAAACCAACCACCTTCTTTCTTTGCGATTCAAAACAAAACAGGTTAGAATAGACTCAGTTGGTCCCCATTATTAACAACATCTCTTTTTTTCATTTTTCTTTTTTTTCGATTTTTTTTTCATATTTTTTTTCGATTTTTTTTTCATTTATTTTTCATCATTTTTTTCGTGTTTTTTTTTTGTTGTGGTCGAATCTTATGGAGATTTCCTACGTATCATGACCCCGCATGAATCAGACCTTGCGTAGTTCGGACCAAATGAAAGGTAACAACAATGAGACATTTTTTTTTTTATCAATTTTCATAATAAAACAAACTGGGTTTCAAAGGTTGAAAGATGACCAACAAACTCAAAAATCAAACAACCCATATATTCTAGTCAAAAGATTTATAACCTTAAAACAAAAAGGCCAGCTTCCTTTCCCCGTTTGACAAATGCAACCAAACGGCTATTTTTGCAAATGTGGCCCCTTCCGAATTTCACATGAATTTTGAGGTCGGGGAGGATTATTTTATGACACTTTACGAACTTGTACATTCTTTTACGAAAATAACCTTTCGGCAATTGAAAGATACTCTAAGGCTATTTCGGCAAGAACGGTTTAAGACGAGGCTGAAGCTGGCTCGGCTTATTTTGACCAAAAATCTAAACGGTATTTACCTGACCGTTGACTCTTTGTTTTTTTTTTTTTTTTAAATTACAATAAAAACTGGGTGTTGCAAACATGGCCCTTCAGCGCCTCGGGGACGAAGATTTTTAAGGCCGTGTGGGTCGACTGGACCAAAATCCTACACATGACACAAAAAGTGGCTGTTTATGCGAAGTCAGCCTTCCGGCGTCCCTTTCGGGAACATTCGGCTATTTTTGACAAAAACAGCACCACCCTGACTTATTTATGACTCTTTTTATCATTTTTCAAAAATAGAAAACTCAACATTGCAAACACGGCCTTTCAACGTCTCGGGGACGAAGATTTTTAAGGCTGTGTGGGTCAACTGGACCAAATCTTTAACATGACCCAAAAAGTGGTTGTTTATGCAAAGTCAGCCTTCCGGCATCCCTTTCGGGAACATTCGGTTGTGTCTTGACAAAACAGCGTCACCCGACTTCTTTATTAAATTTGACATATTTTTTTTGGCTATTTTTTTTAGCAAAAGGGGAGGCTGGACACTGCCCGACTTATTATGACAAAATTAAAATTTTGACACGTTTTTTATTTATTTATTGGTTTTTGGCTATTTTAGCAAAAAAGGGGGTTGGACCCGATGAGGGTTGCCTACGTATCTCACATCCGGTGAGAATCAAACCCGCGTAGTTCGGGCAGGTCATGAATAAAGTAAATAAACTAATTTTAAATTATTATTATTTTTTTGAATTTGTAAAAGAACTGCTTTAAAAGAAGAAAGGAAGTATATTTTTTTTTTGGATTTTTGATTGATTTTCTTTTTGAAAGAAAGACTTCTAAGAATTCCTTTTCTTTTGATTTGAACTTTGAGAATTTCAAAAGTAAAAAGAAGATATATTTTTGTTTGAATTTTCATTTGTTTTCTCTTATTCTAAAGAAGAAAGAAAATAATTTTTGGGATTTTACCTTTAATAAAAGAAATGCTTTCTAAAAAAAAATATTTTTTGAATTTTGAATTTTCTTTTCAATTTTTAAAGAAGAAGGAAAATATTTTCGGATTTGTTTTATTTTATTATATATATTTTTTTTTTAATAATTATATATATATATATATATATTTATTTTATTATATATATATATTTTTTTTAATAATTAAAAAGACTTTCTAAAGAAGTCAATAATGGAAAATATTTTTGGATTTTTTGTTTTGAAAATTGGGAGTCTAAAAAAAAATTTTCTAGACTTTTTGGCAGGACAAATATTTTTGCAACAAATAAAGATATATATACATTTTTTGGAAATAAAGAAAAACTTTTTGGATTTATATATATATATATATATATTTGCAACAAATATATATATATATATATATTTGCAACAAATAATAAAACCACTTTCAACGCGACTCTTTTTATTTTATTATTTTTATTTTTATTTTGGCATCTAAACAAATAAATAAATAAAAACCCATTTTAAAAACAAGACTCTTTTTCATTTTCATTTTTATGGCAAGACAAACTATTTTTTTCTAATTTGTTTTTTTTTTAAAAAAACAAGACAGAACAACAACTCTTTTTTTTCTATTTTTTCTTTTTCCTTTGCTTTTAATAAAACAAACTAATAAGACTTTTTATTTTTCATTTTCTCAAAATTTCGGCAGAGTTTTGACAGTATTTGTGCATTGTTATTTTTTTTTTCAAAAATAAACAATCAATTCCCTAACCGCTATTTTTTTTCAATATTCCTAATATTCAAACACCGGTCAGCATGCGGGCGCGAGACAAATAAATGCACGGAAAGCAAATAGGATGCATCAAGATGGTCCTTTCACATCAGGTTGTTAGTCCTAAACGGACCCAACCCCTGTGTTGAGTCCCCTAAGTCAAATGCAACGTGATGCAAATAAGCGTTCCTACTAGGGATCCGGCATGAAGCTGAGTTATTCTAAGTGAAAAAACCTGAGGCATATTGTTCTAGCCCTGGCTCACCCAAGTGGACAGCTTGAGCCGAAGTGGGGGCAACGTACCAGGAGCACGAAAGTCTGCCCGACCTAGTTACTTGTCCCAACTTCGTCTTATTTGGTATGACTTCTAACAGAAAGGTGGGCCACGCGCACGTGTACACCATAAGTTCAGAAGACTCAGAAAGAAGAAGGGTTTCGTAGCAGTTTTATATACACAATTCAGATAATATTAAAGCGGTAAAAGCATCATTTAGCACATTAGGCATATATCATGTAAAAATCAGATAATAAATAAAGCCAACTATAACAGTTATTTTAAGCTCGAATTCTTAAACCCTGAACCAGTGGTTCTGGGTTTGTCCCCAGCAGAGTCGCCAGAGCTGTCACACCTCCTTTTTCCGCCCCCGCGAGGGGCGTACAAGGAGTTTTTTCCAATTAAAGGACAATCGAAACGGTATTTTTTTGTTTATTTCAGAGTCGCCACTTGGGAGATTTAAGGTGTCCCAAGTCACCAATTTAATCCCGAATCGAGGAAAAGAATGACTCCATATTACAGTCTGCGCACCAGACATCCGGATAAGGAATTCTGTTAACCCGGGAGAAGGTGTTAGGCATTCCCGAGTTCCGTGGTTCTAGCACGGTCGCTCAACTGTCATATTTGGCTTAAATATCTGATTTTTATACAATTATGAGCTCATGTGCAAATTTTATCTTTTTACCGCTTTTATCATTATATTTTTTTTAAAAAAAAATGTGAACATCGTTTAAAAACATGTCTTTGGATTGCGTCACATAAAATGCACCCGCGATCCGGAACGTATTTTTATTCAATGTTTTGGGATTTGGATTTGGGTCGCATGAAATGCACACCCGAGTTTAAGAAGGTAAGCTTATTAAAATGCGCGCCTAAAGCAATTAGCGTATTATTATTTCTGGGTAAAGCCGTGGAATTTTGCTAAACGGCTCATCCCAAAGTCTAATTAATTTTAATTAAACATTTTATGAGGGCCCCGCAATCTATACATTTTATTAAGCGAGGCTCGTCTCATTTTATTTTAAAAAGTACAGTCCTAAAATACCTACATTTTTCTATTGAAATTTGTCTCTACAAAATAAAAGAGAAAATATCTTAATTTATTTACATGCTTGAGTTGTTATAGATGAATTTTGAATATGATTCATAAAATCTGAAAATGATGCAAACAGGACAGTCCGTTGCCACTGCAGGCCCAGGCCCAACGTGTATGACATAAAACTAGACCTGGACCGTCTTATTCACATGTTATTACCTAGTTACATTATACTAGGCATGCTATCAGTTTGTCAAATTAAAAAAAAACTTAGCAATCTAATTTTAATCCTAGACCATTTACATGCTGAAATTAACCAATATTATTTAACTAAACAATATTTCTACCAAGTTCCTACTAGATGGCCTATTCGTTTGATTTTTACTTGACGGAGTTACTACACCATTTATTTATTTTTAGGCAATATATAGATAGTTCAATCGTTAAGCTATCGTCGGATGTTCCACTATATGTATTAAATAGCTACACGATTCTGATTTTTTGCAAACTAAATAAATTATACATACAAATAAAATTCAGAATATAATTAAAGTAAATTTAGAATTTCAACTCTTCATTTTTCGTATTCATGCTTCCTGTTTCAGTTTACAATAATCATTGTGTCAGTTGTGTACCTGATATTGGAAACAAAAGAAGATGAAGATGAGAATCAGCAGCAGTAATAACAATACAGCACATCAACAACAGTCCAGCAACAGTAACAACCCAGGAACAGAGTTTGCAAACCAGTGGAGCAGTAATCCCAAAAACAAAAGCTTCAAGCTTTGATGAAACAACAACAATTAATGCTGATTTCAAACAATGAAAGAAAGCAGAAGATTTTTTTCTTTAGTTTTTTTTTTCATTTGAAAGTTTAAATATTTTTCGGAATTTTCTCTCTCTTAAAATTCAGCCATTTTTCTCTCTGCCCGTTCTTTTTCTGTTTCTCCTTTTTTCTGTATTCTCTCTATTTCTGTATCCTCTCTTATTCTTATTCTGTTTTGTCTCTCTAATCTTTTTCTTTTGTTCTGTGTTCTCTCTTTTCTGTCTTTGTGTTCAAGACTTCCTATATATAATCTCAACCCTTTAATCAATTAAAATCAATCACTTTCCCCTACCAAACCCATTATCTTCTCACTCCTCCCCATTACATTAAATAAATATATCATACCACCCCATTATTTTGTCCCCCATGCCTAACATAAACAAATACAAGATTCCCCCACACTAAAATTTGTCTTGTCCCCCCTTTATATTAAACAACTATATCACAACCCACCCCATTACATTTTGTCCCCCATGCTTCACATAAAAAATTACAAACATGTACAATTCCTAAACTACCCCTCCGACCTTATTACAATTACTATTTTACCCCCAAACGTACTGCGATTTACCAAATTACCCCCATCAGCTATAACAAATAAATTAATCACACTTAACCAAAATATAGACAATATGATCAATTTCTAACAATGTTCAAACAACGAATCACATGAACATGATTTCTTCAATATTTCAACAACAAATCACATGAACATGATTTCTTCAACATTTCAACAACAAATCACATGAACACAAATTGAACAACAAAGAACAACTAAAATTTGATTGAACAATATTTTAGCAACAAACAAACCTATTTTCAGATTCAATAACAACAACAACAAACAAGTATATTTAGATTTCTAAATTCAATAATATTGAACTTAAAATCAACTCTAACAACATTACAACAAACAATTCCTATATTAAACTTTAAATAAGAGTATGAGACAAATTCAAGAAATAATCATAATGATAAACAAGAAATCAAACTATACAAATTTCGGATTCAAGATCAACCAAACCAAGTATGAACATGAATGAAATCTATTTTAAACAACAAACATGATGGATTCAAACGATTAAATCAACATATTTACCTTAACACAACTAAATTCTTTTAGACAAATAACAAGATCGACGAAGAAACAATTATGAACTTTAACAATATTAACAATTTCTAAAATACATAAACACATGAAACAAATTGAATAAACAATTAATTAAACTTCAATTTGTATCTCACCAACATTAGACTAACAACTTTTACCTAAACAATAAAACAAACATGAAATAAACATGAAAAACCACTAATTAAATTTCCATTTGAAATCTGAAAATTAATTCAATCAAAACACATGAACAAACTAAAAATTAATTCAAACGATAGACATGAACAAAGCAAGGATCGAACATTTATCGACTTTTACTTCGAAAAATATAAAAACGAAATAGACTCAAAACCAACTAACCGGTTCAAAACAACGACGAAGCACGAAGAAGATGAAGGAGTATGAAGCAGAAAGCTGAAGCATAAGCATCTGGACAACGTAGCATCGATGCTTGATCGTCCATGGCGGAAACGTGAGCAGCCAGCAGCAACGACCAGCAGCACGACGAAGAGAAAGGATGCAGCAACAGTGAACGTGCGGGGAGCTAGACGTGGCAGCATCAACGCAGCTGAAACAAGCTCAAGCTGGACGGGGCAGTAATGACGAGGAAGCAGCGGCGACAGGCGTGTTTGGACGTAAGGTTGAGCTGGCCGATGAGCAAAACGCAGCAACAACGTTGCTCGTCAATGGCGGACGGTGGATGGGTCTGGTTTTCCGGCGCTTGGAGTGGTCATTTGGAGGATGGTTGCCGGGCAGCCAAGGAAGGGAAAGTAGCCATTGATGGGGAGGTTGTGTGAGGTTTGGAGAAGACGATGGAAAATGGAGGGGGTGGCGGATTGGTTTCTTAGTTTTAGGGTTTTCTTTTTTTTTTTGGTTTTGTTTTTGTTTAAAAAATGAAAGACAAAGGGGGTTTGGGTCTTTTGAGTTATGGACTAGGTCGACCCAGTTTGAAATGGACTGGGTCGTTTTTGGAAGATTGGGTATTTTTTGGGCTTGTGGCTTGAATTTGAAGAAGAGGCCCAATTCCAATTTTTTGTATTTTTGTTTTCTTTTTTCTTCTTTTATTTTTCTAAAACTAAATTATAAAAATACTTAAAATATTATTAAGAACTAAATTAAGTTATAAAAGCGCAAATTAACTCCCAATAACAATTAACGCACAATTAAGTAATAATTAAGCATAGAATTGTATATTTGGACATTAAATGCTAAAAATGCAAACGATGCCTATTTTTGTAATTTTTATTTTTTGTAAAAAAAATTTAATTACTAACAATTGTAGAATTAAATCCTACATGCAAAATGCGACATATTTTTGTATTTTTGTTAATTTAACAAATAAACATGCACAGACAAATACAAATAATTATTCAAAAATATCACAAAATATCACAAAATTGCACACCAAAGAAAAATCAGTTTTACTTTGTATTATCTTGTTATTGTTTTCTTGCACTTGTTGTATATATATCTGTACAGGTTAATTGTGGTAGGTACTGTCTAGCCTCGTCACTACTTCGCCGGGGTTAGGCCAGGCACTTACCAGCACATGGGGTCGGTTGTGCTGATGCTACACTCTGTGCATTTTTGTGCACAGATCAGGGAGCAGCTTACGGACCACAGCAGTAGGACTTCTGGGAGCTATCTTCAGTCCAGGGACTCTCGAGGTAGCCTAGCTGGCGTTCGCAGGCCGAAGTCCCTTTCCATGTTTTTCGTTTGTTCATCTTGTATCAGACAAACATGATGTATTTCCTTTCAGACATTGTTTGTAGTATTCTGTAGTAGTCCGTGAGCTAGTGACACCAGACCTTGGGTAGTGATGTGTATTAAACTTCCACACTTTTGGTTTTCAGTTGCTTTAGATTTAAAGTCTTCCGCTTAAATTTTGTCTCGTTTATTATATTGTTTGAAAGAAAGCAGGAAAGGTGTTTTAAATATTTGGCTTGCCTAGCTCTGATAGTAGGCGCCATCACGACACCCGATGGTGGGAAATCCGGGTCGTGACAAGTTGGTATCAGAGCACTAGGTTACTTAGGTCTTACAACTCACGGACAAGCTCAGTAGAGTCTGAGGGATCGGTACGGAGACGTCTGTATTTATCTCGAAGATGCTACTGAGTTAGGAAAACTTCACCTTGTTCATTCTTGTCGTGCGATTCTGTTTCTCAAGTATTGATTGACTTTCCACTCTATTCTTTTGCAGATGGCGAGGACACGTGCTTCCTCTTCTATCGTGCAACAGCTGGAGCCCCCAACAGCAGCCCCTATTAGGGGCAGAGGGCGAGGCCGAGGCCGGGGCAAAGCTCAGCCCCGAGCAGCATTTCCAGCGACGGAGCCTCAGGTCGATTTTGAGGAGGAGGTTCTGGCCCCAGCTATTCCAGTGGGCCCAGCTCAGGTCCCAGAGGGTTTCATAGCCACTCCAGTGCTTCAGGACGCTTTGGTCCGATTGGTAGGCTTTATGGAGGGCATTTCTAGAGCGGGTTTGCTTCCCGTAGCTCCAACCACATCTCAGGCTGGGGGAGGAGTTCAGACTCCCGATACTCGTACAATAGAGCCGGTAGCTCCTCAGGCTCAGGTTCCAGCAGTTCAGCCAGCCGTGGCAGTTCAGCCAGCTGTGGCTGCCCAGCCAAGTATTGCGGCTCAGTCCAGCGATAGTGCGGCTATGTCCGCGGATGCTTTGTGGAGGCTTGATCGTTTCACCAAGATCTTCACAACCACATATAGTGGCACCCCCTCAGAGGATGCTCAATATTTCATATTCAGGTTTCATGAGGTTCTACAGACTATGGGCATTGTAGAGACCATTGGGGTGGACTTCGCCACTTTTCGCCTGGTAGGATCCGCCAAGACTTGGTGGAGGGATTTCTGTTTAGCCAGGCCAGCAGGGTCGCCATCATTGACCTGGGATCAGTTTTCAGAGTTATTCTTGGGGAAGTTTCTCCCAGTTACTCAGCGAGATGCTCTTCGCAGGCAGTTTGAGTGTCTCCAGTAGGGTCCTATGACGGTCACCCAGTATGAGACCCGATTCATCGATCTTGCTCATCATGCCATTGTGATACTCCCCACAGAAAGAGAGAGGGTGCGGAGGTTTATTGATGGGTTGTCCCAGCCGATCCGTGTTCAGATGGCCATGAGTGCCGATAGTGAGATTTCATTTCAGGAGGCGGCAGATGGTGCCCGCCGGATAGAGATGGCACTTGCTCAGGAAGGTGGTCATGGGTCTGATAAGAGGCCCCATCATTCTGGTAGATTCAGTGGTACCTCGTCTGGAGGTAGGGATTCTTATGGTAGAGGCCATCCTTCGAGGCCCTTTCAGTCAGCTCTCCAGGCTTCTCATGGTACACCAGGTGGTCGTGGTTCTCAACCGCAGTATTCTGACCAGCAGATCTTCAGTTCACCATCAACACCTATTAGTGCACCACCACTTCGTTATTCTCAGTAGTCGAAGGCTTGTTATTCTTGCGGCGATGTGAGTCACATTGCCAGATATTGCCCTCGAGCTTCCAACAGCTCGCAGCAGCAGGGTCCTTGCCCGATGATCCAGGCACCAGTTGCCTTACAGCCTGCCCAGCCAGCTAGAGACGGGGGTAAAGGACATAGAGGTGGAGGTAGAGGTATTAGAGGTGGAGCTCAGACCGCTAGAGGTAGGGGTCAGCCAGCAGTAGATCATCCCAGGGATATGATTCAGGGAGGTGGGGCCCAGCCCCGTTGTTATGCTTTGCCAGCCAGGCCAGAGGCTGAGTCATCAGATGCTGTGATTACAGGTACTATTCTGGTCTGTGATAGGGATGCTTCTGTGCTATTTGATCCCGGATCTACGTATTCATATGTGTCATCCTATTTTGCACCCTATTTGGTTATGCCTAGTGACTCGTTGAGTATTCCTGTTTATGTGTCAACACCGGTGGGTGATTCTATTGTGGTCGACCAAGTTCATCGTTCTTGTATCGTAGTGTTTGGGGGTCTTGAGACCCGTGTTGATTTGTTGCTTTAGGACATGGTCGACTTCGATGTTATATTGGGGATGGATTGGTTATCCCCGTACCATGCTATCTTGGATTGCCATGCCAAGACCATGACCTTAGCCTTACCGGATTTACCTCGTTTAGGGTGAAGAGGGACTTCTGGTCATTTTACCCGTAGTGTTATCTCGTATGTGAAAGCTCGGCGTATGGTCGAGAAGGGATGTTTGGCCTACTTGGCGTATGTTCGCGATTCTAGCGTGGAGGCCCCTTCTATTGATTATGTGCCCGTTGTTCGGGAGTTTCCTGAGGTTTTCCCTTCAGACTTGCCAGGTATGCCACCCGATAGGGATATCGACTTTTGTATTGATTTGGCCCTGGGCACTCAGCCCATTTCTATCCCGCCATATCGTATGGCACCGTCGGAGTTGAAAGAGTTAAAGGAACAGCTGCAGGATTTGCTTGAGAAAGGTTTCATTAGACCCCGTGTTTGCCTTGGGGTGCGCCGGTGTTGTTTGTTAAGAAAAAGGATGGTTCGATGAGAATGTGCATCGATTACCGGCAATTGAACAAGGTTACAATTAAGAATAAGTATACACTGCCGATGATTGATGATTTATTCGACCAGCTTCAGGGTACGAGGGTGTTCTCGAAGATAGATTTGAGATCTGGTTATCATCAGCTGAGGATTAGGGCGTCTGATGTCCCTAAGATAGCATTCATACTCGGTATGGGCATTATGAGTTTTTGGTCATGTCATTTGGGTTGACCAATGCCCTAGCAGCATTTATGGAATTGATGAACCGAGTGTTCAGGCCCTATCTGGATTGGTTCGTGATTGTTTTCATTGACGATATTCTGATATACTCCTGCAGTCAGGAGGATCATGAGCAGCACCTCAGAGTGGTTCTTCAGACCCTTAAGGGTAGTCAGTTGTATGCTAAGTTCTCAAAGTGCGAGTTTTGGTTGAGTTCGGTCGCATTCCTGGGTCATGGCGTATCAGCAGCAGGTATTCAGGTAGACCCGAAGAAGATAGAGGCTGTCAAGAACTGGCCTCGACCAGCTTCAGCTGCAGAGATTTGGAGTTTCCTAGGGTTAGCAGGTTACTATCGTCAGTTCGTGGAGGGGTTTTCATCCATTGCAGCCCCTATGACCAGATTGACCCAGAAAGGTGCCCAGTTCAGGTGGTCGGACGAGTGTGAGGCGAGCTTTCAGAAGCTCAAGACAGCTCTGACTATGGCACCGGTATTGGTTTTGCCCACAGGTTCAGGGCCATATACGATCTATTGTGATGCGTCTCGTATTAGGCTTGGTGCAGTATTGATGCAGGAAGGCAAAGTCATTGCCTATGCTTCGAGGCAATTGAAGATCCACGAGAAGAATTATCCGGTTCATGATCTCGAGTTGGTAGCCATTGTTCATGCCTTGAAGATCTGGAGGCATTACTTATATGGCGTGACGTGTGAGGTTTACACTGATCACAAGAGTCTTCAGTATCTGTTCAAGCAGAAAGAGTTGAATTTGAGGTAGAGGAGGTGGTTGGAGTTGCTAAAGGATTATGATGTTACTATCTTATACCACTCGGGGAAGGCCAATGTGGTGGCCGATGCATTAAGCAGGAAGTCCGCCAGCATGGGTAGTCTTGCTTATATTCCGGTCAGCCAGAGATCGCTTGATTTGGATGTTCAGGCCTTGGCCAATCGTCTTGTGAGGTTGGATATTTCTGAGCCTAGTAGAGTGTTAGCTTGTACGGTTGCTCGTTCCTCACTATTAGAGTGTATCCGCGAGCGGCAGTTTGAGGCTCCCCATTTGTGTGTCTTGAGAGACACGGTGCAGCGTGGAGGTGCCAAGAAAGTAACCTTAGATGATAATGGTGTATTGAGATTGCAGGGGCGAGTTTGTGTGCCCAATGTTGATGGGATTCGAGAGTTGATCTTAGCGGAGGCCCACAGTTCTCGGTATTTTATTCACCCGGGCGCTGCGAAGATGTATCAGGATCTGAGGCAGCACAATTGGTGGCGTAAGATGAAGAAAGACATCGTTGTGCATGTGGCTCGGTGTTTGAATTGTCAGCAAGTTAAGTACGAGCATCAAAGACCTGGTGGTCTATTTCAGAGGATTGCACTTCCCGAGTGGAAGTGGGAGAGGATTACGATGGATTTCGTTACTGGACTTCCGATGACTCGGAAAACGTTTGATGCATTTTGGGTCATTGTTGATAGGCTGACCAAGTCAACGCATTTTGTTCCTGTTGCAGCCACCTATTCGTCCGAAAGGTTAGCCGAGATTTATATCAGGGAGATTGTTCGCCTTCATGGGGTGCTGCTATCTATCATTTCGGATCGGGTACGCAGTTTACCTCATATTTCTGGAGAGCAGTTCAGCGAGAGTTGGGCACCCAGGTTGAGTTGAGTACAGCATTTCATCCCCAGACGGACGGTCAGTCCGAGAGGACTATTCAGATTCTTTAGGACATGCTCCGAGCCTGTGTCATTGATTTTGGAGGCTCGTGGGACCAGATTTTGCCTTTAGCAGAGTTCGCCTACAATAATAGCTACCAGTCCAGCATTCAGATGGCTCCGTATAAGGCGTTGTATGGTAGGCGATGTCGGTCTCCAGTTGGATGGTTTGATCTGGGAGAGGCTCGATTATTGGGTATGGATCTGGTTCAGGAGGCCTTGGACTAGGTCAGGATTATTCAGGATAGACTTCGTACAGCTCAGTCCAGACAGAAGAGTTATGCAAACCGCAAGGTCAGAGATGTTGCTTTCATGGTTGGTGAGCGGGTATTGCTCCGTGTATCGCCTATGAAGGGCGTGATGAGATTTGGGAAGAAGGGCAAGCTCAGCCCTAGGTTCATCAGTCCATTTGAGATTCTTGATCGTGTGGGAGAGGTGGCTTATAGACTTTCCTTGCCACCTAGCTTGTCAGCTGTGCATCCCGTGTTTCATGTATCTATGCTCCGGAAGTATCGCGGAGATCCATCGCACGTGTTAGATTTCAGCACTATCCAATTGGAAAAGGATCTGTCATATGAGGAGGAGTGGGTGGCTATTCTAGACCGGCAGGTTCGACAGTTGAGGTCGAAGAGTTTTCCTTCGGTGCGTGTTTGGTGGAGAGGTCAGCCTCCTGAGGCATCGACCTGGGAGTCCGAGTCCGACATGCGGGTCCATTATCCTCATTTATTTCCCGACTCAGGTACTTCTTTCTTTTGTCCGTTCGAGGACGAACGGTTGTTTTAGAGGTGGAGAATGTGACGACCCAAAGGGTCATCACCGTAGTTCTTCCTTGTTCCGCACTTTCGAGGCCTTGAAAACCTCGCTTTTAGTTGCCTCGATTGGCGTGTGTAGTTCGGGCGCGTAGCCAGAAAGTTTTAATGTTAGAATATGTGAATTATGTGAAAATTTTGATGAATTTTGATATTAATATGCATAATATTGACTTCGGTCAACATTTTGGGTAAACGGACCCGGACCTATGATTCGACGGTCCCGGAGGGGTCCGTAGAAAATATGGGACTTGGACGTGTGCCCGGAATTAAATTCTGAGGTCCCAAGCCCGAGATATGAATTTTTGTATGACATTGTTTTCTAAAATTAATTAAGGAAAATGAAGAAGAAAATTGATCAGAAAACTGTGGTATCGGGCTCGTATTTTTGTTCTGACGCCCGGTACGAGTCTTAAATATGTTTTAAGCACTATCTGTAAAGTTTGGCTAAAAACGGACGTCATATGACGTGTTTCAGACCTAAAATGGGGAATTTGAGTTTTTATGAAAGTTGAAAGAAAATCATGTATTATGAGGCTTGATCCTATGTATATGATGTTATTTTGGCGATTTGATCGCACGAGTAAGTCCGTAAGGTGTTTTCAAGATCATATGAATGTTTGGTTTGGAGCACCGAGGGCTCGGGTGAGTTTTGAGTAGGGCTTGGGAGGTCTTAGATTTAGAAAAATATACAGGTTCAGATGTTGCAGGCCCGGCGCGGCCGCGGCCATTTCCGCGTGGTCCGCGTTGGCAGCCACGCGGCCGCGGTGCTTTTCTGTGCGGTCCGCGTGGTGGGGTTCAGAGGGTCGACCAGCGCGGCCGCGCACCAAATCAGTGCGGTCCGCGCTGGGTGGGTTCAGAGAGAGCCCACTTCTCCCCTCCCTCGGCGCGGCCGCGGTGCATTTCTGTGCGGTCCGCGCCAGCCCCCAGAAAAATGTATAAATTCGGGATTTTTAGTCATTTTTCCACTTTTCAAAAACCCAAAACCTAAGAGGCGATTTTCCAAACAACTTTTCTTCTTCAAAACGATTGGTAAGTGATTCTAACTCATTTTCTTCACTTCTTAACATCTTTTAACATGATTTCAACTTCAAAACAAAGATTTTCATGGGGGAAATTGGGTGTTTGGGTAGAACCTAGGTTTTCTACAAATTGAGGAGTTGGACCTCAATTTGAGGTCCGATTTCAAAACAAATCATATATTTGGACTCGTGGGAGAATGGGTAACCGGGTTTTGGTCCGAACCTCGAGTTTCGACCACGTGGGTCCGGGGGTGTTTTTGACCATTTTGGGAAAAACCTTGTAAAATTTATTTTCATGCATGGGGAGTGATTCATTTAGTAATTATTAATGTGATTAAGTAACTTATGACTAGATTCGAGCGGATTGGTGGTGGAATCAAGAGGTAAAGCTATACTAGAAGCGTGAGTTGAGTTTGGAGCATTCGAGGTAAGTGTTTGTTCTAAATTTGGCTTGAAAGAATAGGATTAGGATGTTATTTGCTACTTGCTAATGTGGAGTACGGTGTATAGGCATGGTGACGGTTATCTATGCACCAGAGTCTAGCATGACTGTGAGTCTTAATTGCTTTTAATTCGAATAACGTGACACAACCTCCTTGTTTATTTGATGAGTTTCATATAATGTGAACGGTTGAGGTAAAATTGTGATTGGTGTACTTTTAGAGCGTTAGCTCGAACATGAATGTGTTAGTTGAGTAAGAATGGATTTAAAAAGAGAATGTGTTGTGATTACTCCCTTGCCGGAATGTGTAGACAGATATATATACTCTCCCTTATCGAGATATTTTGGGCTGTTAGTTGTACCATTGCCGGGTTAGAGTGATATGTTGTTGATTTCCCCTAATGGGACTCTTCTTACAAAATCAGATGTTTCGAATTATATTATGGGATCGTGTGGCACGCCGTCCACTTATATATGATATTATGGGATCGTGTGGCACGCCGTCCACTTATATATGATATTATGGGATCGTATGGCACGCCGTCCACTTATATATGATATTATGGGATCGTGTGGCACGTCGTCCACTTATATATAATATTATGGGATCGTGTGGCACGCCGTCCACTTATATATGATATTATGGGATCGTGTGGCACGCCGTCATGGGAACCGGAGTCTCTTCTGCTTATTTTCGATATTTCATTTTTACCTGTTACTCCCCGATAGCATGTCCCCTCCTAGCTTTACTTTGTATTATCTTGTTATTGTTTTTTTTCTTGCACTTGTATATATATCTGTACAGGTTAATTGTGGTAGGTCCTGTTTAGCCTCGTCACTACTTCGCCGGGGTTAGGCCAGGCACTTACCAGCACATGGGGTCGGATGTGCTGATGCTACACTCTGTGCATTTTTGTGCACAGATGAGGCAGCAGCTTACGGACCACATCAGTAGGACTTCTGGTAGCTATCTTTAGTCTAGGGACTTTCGAGGTAGCCTAGCTGGCGTTCGCAAGCCGAAGTCCCCTTCCATGTTTTTCGTTAGTTCATCTTGTATCAGACAAACATGATGTATTTCCTTTCAGACATTGTTTGTAGTATTCTGTAGTAGTCCGTGAGCTAGTGACACCAGACCTTGGGTAGTGATGTGTATTAAAATTCCGCACTTTTAGTTTTCAGTTGCGTTAGATTTAAAGTCTTCTGCTTAAATTTTGTCTCGTTTATTATATTGTTTGAAAGAAAGCAGGAAAGGTGTTTTAAATATTTGGCTTGCCTAGCTCCGATAGTAGGCGCCATCACGACACCCGATGGTGGGAAATCCGGGTCGTGACAAGTTGGTATCACAGCACTAGGTTACTTAGGTCTCACAACTCACGGACAAGCTTAGTAGAGTCTGAGGGATCGGTACGGAGACGTCTATATTTATCCCGCAGAGGCTACTGAGTTAGGAAAACTTCACCTTGTTCATTCTTGTCATGCGATTCTGTTTCTCAAGTACTGATTGTCTTTCCACTCTGTTCTTTCGCAGATGGCGAGGACACGTGCTTCCTCTTCTACTGCGCAACAGCCTGAGCCCCCAGCAGCAGCCCCTATTAGGGGCAGAGGGCGAGGCCGAGGCCGAGTCCGGGGCCGAGGTCGGGGCAAAGCTCAGCCCCGCGCAGCATTTCCAGCGACGGAGCCTTAGGTCGATTTTGAGGAGGAGGTTCCGGCCCCAGTTGTTCCAGTGGGCCCAGCTCAGGTCCCAAAGGGTTTCATAGCCACTCCAGTGCTTCAGGACACTTTGGTCCGACTGGTAGGCTTTATGGAGGGCATTTCTAGAGCGGATTTGCTTCCCGTAGCTCCAGCCACATCTCAGGCTGGGGGAGGGGTTCAGACTCCCGATACTCGTACTCCAAAGCCGGTAGCTCCTCAGGCTCAGGTTACAGCAGTTCAGCTAGCCGTGGCAGTTCAGCCAGCTGTGGCAACCCAGCCAGGTATTGCGGTTCAGTCCAGCGATGGTGCGGCTATGTCTGCGGATGCTTTGTGGAGGCTTGATCGTTTCGCCAAGCTCTTCACAACCACATATAGTGGCACCCCCTCAGAGGATGCTCAGGATTTCATATTCAGCTGTCATAAGGTTCTACGGACTATGGGCATTGTAGAGACCAATGGGGTCGACTTCGCCACTTTTCGCCTGGCAGGATCCGCCAAGACTTGGTGGAGGGATTTCTGTTTAGCCAGGCCAGCAGGGTCACCATCATTGACCTGGGATCAGTTTTCAGAGTTATTCCTGGCGAAGTTTCTCCCTGTTACTCAGCGAGATGCTCTTCGCAGGCAGTTTGAGCGTCTCCAGCAGGGTCCTATGACGGTCACCCAGTATGAGACCCGGTTCATTGATCTTGCTCGTCATGCCATTGTGATACTCCCCACCGAAAGAGAGAGGGTGCTGAGGTTTATTGATGGGTTGGCCCAGCTGATCCGTGTTCAGATGGCCATGAGTGTCGGTAGTGAGATTTCATTTCAGGAGGCGGCAGATGGTGCCCGCCGGATAGAGATGGCACTTGCTCAAGGAGGTGGTCATGGGTCTGATAAGAGGCCCCGTTATTCTGGTAGATTTAGTGGTACCTCGTCTGGATGTAGGGATTCATATGACAGAGGCCATCCTTCGAGGCCCTTTCAGTCAGCTCTTCAGGCTTTTCATGGTACACCAGGTGGTCGTGGTTCTCAGCCGCAGTATTCTGACCAGCAGCTCTTCAGTTCACCATCAGTACCTATCAGTGCACCACCACTTCGTTATTCTCAGCAGTCTAGGGCTTGTTATACTTGCGGCGATGTGAGTCACATTGCCAGATATTGCCCTTGAGCTTCCAGCAGCTCGCAGCAGCAGGGTCCTCACCCGATGATCCAGGCACCAGTTGCCCCACAGCCTGCCCAACCAGCTAGAGGCGAGGGTACAGGACATAGAGGTGTAGGTAGAGGCCTAAGAGGTGGAGCTCAGACCGCTAGAGGTAGGGGTCAGCCAGCAGCAGATCGTCCCAGGGATATGATTCAGGGAGGTGGGGCCTAGCCCCGTTGTTATGCTTTGCCAGCCAGGCCAGAGGCTGAGTCATCAAATGCTGTGATTACAGGTACTATTCTGGTCTGTGATAGGGATGCTTCTGTGCTATTTGATCCCGGATCTACGTATTCATATGTGTCGTCCTATTTTGCACTCTATTTGGTTATGCCTAGTGACTCGTTGAGTATTCCTATTTATGTGTCAACACCGGTGGGTGATTCTATTGTGGTCGACCAAGTTCATCGTTCTTGTATCGTAGTGTTTGGGGGTCATGAGACCCGTGTTGATTTGTTGCTTTTGGACATGGTCGACTTCGATGTTATATTGGGGTTGGATTGGTTATCCCCGTACCATGCTATATTGGACTGTCATGCCAAGACCGTGACCTTAGCCTTACCGGATTTACCCCGTTTAGAGTAGAGAGGGACTTCTGGTCATTGTACCAGCAGTGTTATCTCATATGTGAAAGCTCGGCGTATGGTCGAGAAAGGATGTTTGGCCTACTTGGCGTATGTTCGTGATTCTAGCGCGGAGGCCCCTTCTATTGATTTTGTGCCCGTTGTTCGGGAGTTTCCTACGGTTTTCCCTTCAGACTTGCCGGGTATGCCGCCCGACAGGGATATCGACTTTTGTATTGATTTGCCCCAGGCACTCAGCCCATTTCTATCCTGTCATATCGTATGGCCCTACCGGAGTTAAAAGAGTTAAAGGAACAACTGCATGATTTGCTTGAGAAAGGTTTCATTAGACCCAGTGTTTCGCCTTGGGGTGCGCCGGTGTTGTTTGTTAAGAAAAAGGATGGTTCGATGAGAATGTGCATCGATTACCGGCAATTGAACAAGGTTACAATTAAGAATAAGTATACACTGCCGATGATTGATGATTTATTCGACCAGCTTCAGGGTGCGAGGGTGTTCTCGAAGATATATTTGAGATCTGGTTATCATCAGCTGAGGATTAGGGCGTCTGATGTCCCTAAGACAGCATTCATACTCGGTATGGGCATTATGAGTTTTTGGTCATGTCATTTGGGTTGACCAATGCCCCAGCAGCATTTATGGAATTGATGAACCGAGTGTTCAGGCCCTATCTGGATTGGTTCGTGATTGTTTTCATTGACGATATTCTGATATACTCCCGCAGTCAGGAGGAGCATGAGCATCACCTCAGAGTGGTTCTTCAGACCCTTAAGGGTAGTCAGTTGTATGCTAAGTTCTCAAAGTGCGAGTTTTGGTTGAGTTCGGTCGCATTCCTGGGTCATGGCGTATCAGCAGCAGGTATTCAAGTAGACCCGAAGAAGATAGAGGCTGTCAAGAACTGGCCTCGACCAGCTTCAGCTGCAGAGATTTGGAGTTTCCTAGGGTTAGCAGGTTACTATCGTCAGTTCGTGGAGGGGTTTTCATCCATTGCAGCCCCTATGACCAGATTGACCCAGAAAGGTGCCCAGTTCAGGTGGTCGGACGAGTGTGAGGCGAGCTTTCAGAAGCTCAAGACAGCTCTGACTATGGCACCGGTATTGGTTTTGCCCACAGGTTCAGGGCCATATACGATCTATTGTGATGCGTCTCGTATTAGGCTTGGTGCAGTATTGATGCAGGAAGGCAAAGTCATTGCCTATGCTTCGAGGCAATTGAAGATCCACGAGAAGAATTATCCGGTTCATGATCTCGAGTTGGCAGCCATTGTTCATGCCTTGAAGATCTGGAGGCATTACTTATATGGCGTGACGTGTGAGGTTTACACTGATCACAAGAGTCTTCAGTATCTGTTCAAGCAGAAAGAGTTGAATTTGAGGTAGAGGAGGTGGTTGGAGTTGCTAAAGGATTATGATGTTACTATCTTATACCACTCGGGGAAGGCCAATGTGGTGGCCGATGCATTAAGCAGGAAGTCCGCCAGCATGGGTAGTCTTGCTTATATTCCGGTCAGCCAGAGATCGCTTGATTTGGATGTTCAGGCCTTGGCCAATCGTCTTGTGAGGTTGGATACTTCTGAGCCTAGTAGAGTGTTAGCTTGCACGGTTGCTCGTTCCTCACTATTAGAGCGAATCCGCGAGCGGCAGTTTGAGGATCCCCATTTGTGTGTCTTGAGAGACACGGTGCAGCATGGAGGTGCCAAGAAACTAACCTTAGATAATGATGGTGTATTGAGATTGCAGGGGCAAGTTTGTGTGCCCAATGTTGATGGGATTCGAGAGTTTATCTTAGCGGAGGCCCACAGTTCTCGGTATTCTATTCACCCGGGCGCCGCGAAGATGTATCAAGATCTGAGGCAGCACTATTGGTGGCGTAAGATGAAGAAAGACATCATTGTGCATGTGGCTCGATGTTTGAATTGTCAGCAGGTTAAGTACGAGCATCAAAGACCTGGTGGTCTATTTCAGAGGATTGCACTTCCCGAGTGGAAGTGGGAGAGGATTACGATGGATTTCGTTATTGGACTTCCGATGACTCGGAAAAAGTTTGATGCATTTCGTTATTGGTCTATTTCAGCGCATTTTGTTCCTGTTGCAGCCACCTATTCGTCTGAAAGGTTAGCCGAGATTTATATCAGGGAGATTGTTCGCCTTCATGGGGTGCCGCTATCTATCATTTCGGATCGGGGTACGCAGTTTACCTCGCATTTCTAGAGAGCGGTTCAACGAGAGTTGGGCACCCAGGTTGAGTTGAGTACAGCATTTTATCCCCAGACGGACGGTCAGTCCGAGAGGACTATTCAGATTCTTGAGGACATGCTCCGAGCCTGTGTCATTGATTTTGGAGGCTCGTGGGACCAGTTTTTGCCTTTAGCAGAGTTCGCCTACAACAACAGCTACCAGTCCAGCATTCGGTCTCCAGTTGGATGGTTTGAGCTTGGAGAGGCTCGATTATTGGGTACGGATCTGGTTCAGGAGGCCTTGGACAAGGTCAAGATTATTCAGGATAGACTTCGTACAGCTCAGTCCAGACAGAAGAGTTATGCAGACCGCAAGGTCAGAGATGTTTCTTTCATGGTTGGTGAGCGGGTATTGCTCCGTGTATCGCCTATGAAGGGCGTGATGAGATTTGGGAAGAAGGGCAAGCTCATCCCTAGGTTCATCGGTCCATTTGAGATTCTTGATCGTGTGGGAGAGGTGGCTTATAGACTTTCCTTGCCACCTAGCTTGTCAGCTGTGCATCCCGTGTTTCATGTATCTATGCTCCGGAAGTATCGCAGAGATCCATCGCACGTGTTAGATTTCAGCACTGTCCAATTGGAAAAGGATCTGTCATATGAGGAGGAGCCGGTGGCTATTCTAGACCTGCAGGTTTGACAGTTGAGGTCGAAGAGTTTTCCTTCGGTGCGTGTTCGGTGGAGAGGTCAGCCTCTTGAGGCATCGACCTGGGAGTCCGAGTCCGACATGCGGGGCCGTTATCCTTATTTATTTCCCGACTTAGGTACTTCTTTCTTTTGTCCGTTCGAGGACGAACGGTTGTTTTAGAGGTGGAGAATGTGACGACCCGAAGGGTCATCACCGTAGTTCTTCCTTATTCCGCGCTTTCGAGGCCTTGAAAACATCGCTTTTAGTTGCCTCGATTGGCGTGCACAGTTCGGGCGTGTAGCCGAAAAGTTTTTATGTTAGAATATGTGAATTATGTGAAAATTTGATAAATTTTGATATTAATATGCATAATATTGACTTCGGTCAACATATTGGGTAAATGGACCCGGACCTGTGATTCGACAGTCCCGGAGGGGTCCGTAGAAAATATGGGACTTGGGCGTGTGCCCGGAATTAAATTCCGAGGTCCTAAGCCCGAGAAATGAATTTTTGTGTGAAATTGTTTTCTGAAATTAATTAAGGAAAATGAAGAAAAAAATTGATCAGAAAACTGTGGTATCGGGATCGTATTTTGGTTCCGATGCCCAGTACGAGTCTTAAATATGTTTTAAGCACTATCTGTAAAGTTTGGCTAAAAACGGATGTCATATGACGTGTTTCGGACTTAAAATGGGGAATTTGAGTTTTTATGAAAGTTGAAAGAAAATCATGTATTATGAGGCTTGATCCTATGTATATGATGTTATTTTGGCGATTTGATCGCACGAGTAAGTCCGTAAGGTGTTTTCGAGATCAAATGAATGTTTGGTTTGGAGCCCGAGGGGTCGGGTGAGTTTTGAGTAGGACCCGGGAGGTCTTAGACTTAGAAAAATATACAGGTTCAGATGTTGCAGGCCCAGCGCGGCCGCGGCCATTTCCGCGCGGTCCGCGCTGGCAGCCACGCGGCCGCGGTGCTTTTCTGTGCGGTCCGCGTGGTGGGGTTCAGAGGGTCGACAAGCGCGGCCGCGCACCAAATCAGTACGGTCCGCGCTGGGTGGGTTCAGAGAGAGCCCACTTCTCCTCTCCCTCGGCGCGGCCGCGGTACATTTCTGTGCGGTCCGCACCAGCCCCCAGAAAAATGTATAAATTCGGGATTTTTAGTCATTTTTCTACTTTTCAAAAATCCAAAACCTAAGAGGCGATTTTCCAAACAACTTTTCTTCTTCAAAACGATTGGTAAGTGATTCTAACTCATTTTCTTCACTTCTTAACATCTTTTAACATGATTTCAACTTCAAAACAAAGATTTTCATGGGGGAAATTGGGTGTTTGGGTAGAACCTAGGTTTTCTACAAATTGGGGAGTTAGACCTCAATTTGAGGTCCGATTTCAAAACAAATCATATATTTGGACTCGTGGGAGAATGGGTAACCGGGTTTTGGTCCGAACCTCGAGTTTCGACCACGTGGGTCCAGGGGTGTTTTTGACCAATTTGGGAAAAACCTTGTAAAATTTATTTCCATGCATGGGGAGTGATTCATTTAGTAATTATTAATGTGATTAAGTAACTTATGACTAGATTCGAGCGGACTGGTGGTGGAATCAAGAGGTAAAGCTATACTAGAAGCGTGAGTTAAGTTTGGAGCATTCGAGGTAAGTGTTTGTTCTAACTTTGGCTTGAGGGAATAGGATTAGGATGTTATTTGCTACTTGCTAATGTGGAGTACGGTGTATAGGCATAGTGACGGTTATCTATGCACCGGATCTAGCATGACCGTGAGTCTTAATTGCTTTTAATTCAAATAATGTGACACAACCTCCTTGTTTATTTGGTGAGTTTCATATAATGTGAACGGTTGAGGTAAAATTGTGATTGGTGTACTTTTGGAGCGTTAGATCGAACATGAATGTGTTAGTTGAGGAAGAATGGATTTAAAAAGAGAATGTGTTGTGATTACTCCCTTGCCGGGATGTGTAGACCGATATATATACTCTCCCTTGTCGGGATATTTTGGGCTGTTAGTTGTACCCTTGTCGGGTTAGAGTGATATGTTGTTGATTTCCCCTAATGGGACTCTCCTTACAAAAGTCAGATATTATGAACTATATTATGGGATCGTGTGGCATGCCGTCCACTTATATATGATATTATGGGATCGTGTGGCACGCCGTCCACTTATATATGATATTATGGGATCGTGTGGCACGCCGTCCACTTATATATGATATTATGGGATCGTGTGGCACGCCGTCCACTTATATATGATATTATGGGATCGTGTGGCACGCCGTCCACTTATATATGATATTATGGGATCGTGTGGCATGCCGTCCAGCTTTACTTTGTATTATCTTGTTATTGTTTTTTTTCTTGCACTTGTATATATATTTGTACAGGTTAATTGTGGTACGTCCTGTTTAGCCTCGTCACTACTTCGCCGGGGTTGGGCCAGGCACTTACCAGCACATGGGGTCGGTTGTGCTGATGCTACACTCTGTGCATTTTTGTGCACAGATCAGGGAGCAGCTTACGAACCACAACAGTAGGACTTCTGGGAGCTATCTTCAGTCCAGGGACTCTCGAGGTAGCCTAGATGGCGTTCGCAGGCCGAAGTCCTTTCCATGTTTTTTGTTTGTTCATCTTGTATCAGACAAACATGATGTATTTCCTTTCAGACATTGTTTGTAGTATTCTGTAGTAGTCCGTGAGCTAGTGACACCAGACCTTGGGTAGTGATGTGTATTAAACTTCCGCACTTTTGGTTTTCAGTTGCGTTAGATTTAAAGTCTTCCGCTTAAATTTTGTCTCGTTTATTATATTGTTTGAAAGAAAGCAGGAAAGGTGTTTTAAATATTTGGCTTGCCTAGCTCCGATAGTAGGCGCCATCACGACACCCGATGGTGGGAAATCCGGGTCGTGACAAAAACAGTGCGGTCCGCGCTGGGTGGGTTTCAGAGAGCCCACTTCTTCCCTTCCTCGGTGCGGCCGCGGTACATTTCCTCGCGGACCGCAAAGCACCTACCGCGGCCGCACTTCATTTTGTACGGACTGCGCGGGTGGGTTCCGAGGCCTGCAACCCTTCTGGACTTGCTACACCTATGATTTTCGGCCTAAAACATCCCGAAACCTTCCCGGAACCTACCCGAAACTCCCGAAACTTCGAACCAATTGTACTAGCACATCCCATGACATTTTTCAAACTTGTTTAAAACTTTAGAACGCTCACAACAACATCAAATCACCAATTTAACATAGGATTCAAGCCTAAGAACTCCAAGAACTCTTAAATTATGCTTTCGATCAAAAAGCCTACCAAATCTCATGCGAATGACCTGAAATTTTGTACACACATCCCAAATGACACAATGAAGCTACTGCAACTCCCGGAATTCCATTCCGACCCCTATATCAAAATCTCGCCTATCAACCGGAAAATGCAGAAATCTCAATTTTGCCAATTCGAGCCTAAACCTTCCACGAACTTCCAAAATGCATTCCGATCACACTCCTAAGTCCCAAATCACCTAACGGAGCTAACCAAACCATAAAAATTCCAATCTGAGATCAAATCCACACAAGTCAAATCTTGGTCAAACCTTTCAAATTTTAAGCTTTCAACTGAGACTGTTCTTCCAAATTCATTCTGATTAACCTGAAACCCAACACCAACGATTTACATAAGTCATAATACACCACACGGAGCAATTCATGCCCGAGAACTGGCGAGCGAAGTGCAAAAGCTCAAAATGACCAGTCGGGCCTTTACATCCTCCCACAGTTAACCATACGTTCATCCTCAAACATGCTTAGAGTTGTTCCAAAAGCTAACCAATCGCTGAATAACCTTACCATGCATATACCCGGGGGTGATCCCACGTCAACCTATCTCATATAGGTCCGATAACACATTGTAACTGAAATTTCACAACCCAATCTAGCCCATAAACCATAGAACCACATTTCCACTTCTAATATCCTCAGTACGATCAGAATCTCACATCTCTATTCAGAATAAGCCCGAACCAGCTGTAATAACCCATACCTGCAACCTCAGGTGCAATTACATGATAAACCACGTAACTCAAACGCTCGTAGCGATAACTTCTATTCATAGCAGCTGCCCACAACAATCGAATACCGGTAGAAAACCTCCTATCAGCTAAAGTCTCATTCCAACATTTTCATATACTGCCAAAGATAAATGAAACACGTAAAAAACCATAACCATCTCTCAAATCAACCATTCATGAAGCCACTTCTCCTTTGTCAAATACCATAGCAAATCTCCGAGTCGAACCTCAATATTATCCTTCCAATATGCTGAAATCGAATATGTTCGTATTCATTAATGTTCCCAACGATCTCCTCAAATCCAACACACCACTCTGGTGACATGACACAGCAATATAGGCCTAAGCCACAACTTGCATAATACGCGCACCAATAAGCAACGGTCTGAACATACTTAAATCATAAAAATGACTCAAATGAAAGAGTTGTACCTCAAGCTCACTAGTACCACCACAACACAAGGCTGAGAACTCGTCTCGTATCGTAGGAACAGAACATATGAACCTAACCCGCAAGGTCATACCTCCACATAACTTAGCTATGATGTGAGATCCTATCCAACACTGCTCTACATAAACCACCTCAAGTCACTATGCTCGAAATTGACAACCACGCACAATTTGATATCTGGAACCAAAGCAAGTCATCATACCCATGGTAGACCAAATAACCTACACCACATAAACCCGAAAGGACATAACCCATACACCATTCACCGAGTAACACCCATTTTCTCTTCCCGTTTGACCTCCACTATGAAACCCCAATAGAACTGCACCCTAGGTGCCTATAACCGACAAATCACAACACCTCTCTCAGCAATACAATTGGAGCCACCCAAGCCGACTCAAGTTAGAACACGCATCCACATTGGCCTGCCAATGAACTCCTCATCAAGGAAATCCTGAGGGTGTTCCTTCAACTCCTCTAACTCTGCTGGTGCCATACAATACGGTGCCCGACATCAAATTAATACCGAAATCAACCACCCTGCCCGGTGACATGCCCGGCCACAAGAACCACATCCAAAAAGTCTATTACCACCAGAACCGAATCAATAGTAGGAGCCTCTGCACTTACATTTATCACGAAATCCCACATAAGAAAAACAATTCTTCCCAACCATCCGCTGGGTCTTCAAAATATAAAACCACTTCAATAGGACATAATACGTCGAACCTCGCCACTCAATCCGTGACATTTCCGGCATAGCCAACAGTGCCGCCTTAGGGCAATAGTCCAAAATGACACAAAACGGAGACAACCAGTCTGAACCCAATATCACATCCAAAATCTAACATACCAAGCAATGAAAGATCCGCTCGGGTCACCAAACCCCAATAATCACTAAACAGTGCCGATACACATGACTCACAATTACAATATAGCCTAAATATGAGAACTTACCTGACTCTAAGTCCATATGGCACATGACTCAACACACCTAATCCCAATTCCGCCGTCCGAATGCATACCGCACCTCGAATAGCCAATCATTCCATGAAAATACTCTAAAATTCCCCTGTGTCACCAAGCAAACTCGAACATCAGCAGTCGATCTAACAAGAAAGCGCCACAATTCCACCGAAATACCATCAACTTAATCACATTGCCTTTTCTGAAACATATACCTTCGTCAAATCACTCCCATTTAGCAATACCATTTCCTTAATCACCTGGAGATCATCCCCCTAATCATCTGAAGTTCGTTTCTCTAATCATCTGAAACTGCCCGTGTTGCCTAAGAATTTTATGACTTTTCGTTCAAAACTGAACTGTAACCTTACACACACAAATCTCAATCCTCCACAACATACCGCATATACCATACCATCCTAGGATAACATGAGAACTTCATCTCCCTTCCGAGCCACAAACATCTACGTACTCAACTAGTCAAGAACTTTCCATTGATCCCATCTAGAAGAAAATCACTATGCATCCCATGCTCCTCATGCCCATAGAAAATATACATCTCCAATCGAATTAGAAACCATCAAGAACTCTCCGAGTTCCCCTTGCACAAGCCAGACTTGCCAGGACTGAATCCTTCTAACTTGACCAAGCTACGCAAGCCATCAAAACCTAAGAGCATTGCCGCGAAATACCTGTAGGAACTCATCACCCCATACACACCCAAGGAACTAATCATATCCTTACCATACCGATCCGGCCTACTACCCAGCTATCCCATCTATCCGAGTTTCCTTCTGATTTATCTTCAACTTGATATCCCTTATTGTTGTAGCACCACAATTCCTCAACCCAAACTTACCACACGAGACCAAAGCATAAAAATACACTGTCTAAGGCTCACAAGCCGCTGAGTACTCTCTCAAATATTCCCAAAAGCACCACATTCAAAATACTTTACTCTGAGAAAACTTCCTGCGAATCTAAATTTGTTGCCTTTACTTCCAGATACTGATATATAGAATCCTATAGTTAATGTAGAAAGTACCACAAGTCTTGACATCTTCCAAATGAAAACTTAGTTCTTAACCACATATACGACTTTAAAATACCCCATTGTTACATGTAGAATCTTGAACACATTGGAACCATTCTCGAGAGTCATTCACTCTATTCAAACTGCAATTAGCCTGATCAAGAGAACCGAACAACACGTGCCTCGTTGGCACTCTAACAACGCATAATATGACATCATTCCATTACAACCAAGCAACTTCCTGCTCTGTGCACCGAGCATCCTTTACCAACAACAACTCAAGACATTCCGTGATTCTCACACGCCCATGAAGCATCTTATAACCTTTGTTAAAAAATTTCTTTACTCGAGCCATCCTCGATCTCAATTTCCGCAAGCCATAACTGATTCACCAGCACACCTTAAACTGGAATCAACATAACATATAACTGTGCAATCAACTAATCAACAGCAGACTCCCCCACTTGGCTCGGAGCCATAGATCATCACACACCCAATAACTAAAACACATATACTCTCTTGCTGCCATAATACCATAGTGAGATTAAACTCAAATCCCTTTGTAAGCTTGTGAAAACACAGGCCATCTAGTACTTTAAATCTTCAGCAAATCTCGCATTCATCCTTGCAACAGTCAAGCCCACTCTCTTAAGCGACTCCAAATTCAAATTTCAACACTTATATTTCACTTGTAAATGAGACCTTCTAAAAGACACATAACGATCACACAACCTTGGAACACTTCGCAGGAGATAACCCACCTTCCTTGTCTTCAACTAACATTTCTGTATACCTTCCACCATCACAAACATTACGCAGTCACTTAGCTTCCTGAGTCTGAACTTATACTGCAACATGAAATTTACTTCACTCCCAACTAGGACACATGAAAAGACTCTTCGCACACCCATAACTCGGGGCTATACCTCAAATCAAAAATGAAAATCAAGCACCTAATAGTTCTTCTATCCTCTAGCAGACCCTTCTCGTCGCTTCCAAATCATATGGATACATCTCGTAGTAATAACATACTCATCACATAGTTATGCAGTCGTCGCTTCCACTAATTGGGACACTACCAAATATATCAGTTCGAAGACAATTGCTCACATAATCAGCACCTCTGTGCTCAAGCTATAGGCAAATATCCGGCCTCAAGTCCTCCAAATTGGCCCAACATCAACTCATAGAGATCACGTCTACCCCTCGATCGAGGAATCACAAACCATCGATGCACATCTGATACTGAGTGCTCATACGCGTGCACGAACGCGTGGAAGGAATTCAAAGAGTTACATTTCAAGCTAAATCAAAGGACGCATGATAAGAATTCAAGAATGTGAAGTTTTCCTAAAGGTTGTGCAGCCTCTCGAGGATAAATACAGATGTCTCCGTACCGATCCGCGAGACTCTACTAAACCTTCTCATGACTCGTGAGACCTATGTAACCTAGGCTCTGATACCAACTTGTCACGACCCTAACCTCGAACCCGGTCGTGATGACACCTCTAATGAAGACAAGGCCAGCCAATTAAACCCAATTCACTTTTTAAAACAGTTAAACAATATAAAAGCAGTTTAAACATTATTTAATGATAATAAGTAGCGGCTATACAACCCGACACAGCCCTAACAGGGGTGTCACAAGTCACGAGCATCTACTAGGGTATAAATACAACTGAAAACCTAGAGTGTACAAATACAGTCTAATGAAATGAAGAGAGAGAAAAGTAGTGCTGCGAACGCCGGTAGTTACCTTGCTAAACTCTGATGACTCTGCCTCCGATCAACCAAAACATACCTAAATCTGCACACAAGGTGCAGGGAGTAATGTGAGTACTCCGACTCAGTGAGTAATAATAATAAATAAAGACGAAGGCAAGAAATCACGTAAAACATATCAAGATGTTGCATAGAAGCAGTCCAAAACCAGTAAGAAAGTAGTGAAGCTGTAAAAATCTCTTAAATATCTTAGCTCAGTTTAAACTTCTTTGAAAATGGCTTTTTCAACGGTTACACAAATGAATGCAAAATAGTTAGTGCAGAGAAGCATAGAAATTTGCCCCTCGGGCACAAATACTATAGTTTAACAGGTAAAATGACAAGTAAATATGAAAGATAAACTAATAAAGGTTCGCCCCTCGGGCACAATGTCAACAACTCTACCCCTCGGGCAATATCTCAAAATAATACCAGCCCCTCGGGCAATATCTTAGAATAATACCAGCCCCTCGGGCAATCACATAGAATGGTACCAGCCCCTCGGGCAATAACATATAACAATACCGACCCCTCGGGCTATCACATAGAACAATATCAGCCCCTCGGGCTATCTCTCACATCACAATGGGTACCAACGCTCACTGGGGGTGTACAGACTCCGGTAGGGGCCCCTTACGGCCCAATTCCAATATCAAGCCATCTCATGACATCAAATCTAGACCCTCGGCCTCATATCAGTCAAGCCACCTCGTGGTGTATATATCCCAGGCCCTCGGCCTCATAAACAATATCAACAAGCCACCTCGTGGCGTACATATCTCAGGACCTCGGCCTCAATCAGTATTAGTGTTTCCTCACAACTAGGCCCTCGGCCTTACTCAATCAAAAATACTCACAAGCCCCTCGGGCATTAGTAAAACAGTATTTCTCAGCCCAAAACATCATTTAGAATACCATTTAAGTCTCAAAACGGAGTAAAAATGGCTGAGTGGTAAAACAGTGGAAGATAACAAGACTGAGTTCAATTAATAAGTCAAAGTAGTGAGGAAATAGTAATAAAAATCCCCGAAGGGTTCAAATAGTTGGCACGAAGCCCAAATATGGCAATCAGCCCAAATCATGATGATAACAAATAAGTTTCAGTCAAATACGCGGTAAAATCATCAATCAGGACGGACCAAGTCACAATCTCCAATAGTACACAACCCCACGCTCGTCATCAAGCATGTGTCTCACCTTAATATAGCACTACGATGTGCAATCCAGGATTTCAAACCCTCATAGCATCATTTACAATCATTACTCACCTCGAACCGGCTAATTCTCCAGCTCGCGATGCCTTTTCCCCTCGAATTGGCCTCCACGCACGTCGAATCTATCCAAAATTAGAACAAATACGTCACATTATGCTAAGGGAATAAAGCCTAAGCGAAAACAATCGAATTACAACAAAATTCCAGAAATTTGTCAAACCCGACCCCCGGGCCCACATCTCGGAATTTTACAAAATTGACATAACTAGAATCCTTATACTCGTACGAGTCTAACCATATGAAAATTATCCAATTCTGATACCATTTGGTCCTTCAAATCATATTTTACATTTTTGAAAGATTTCACAATTTTCTTCCCAAATTCCATCCCAAATCACGAATTAAATGATAAATTCAATGATAGATTCATGTACTCTAGCCAAATCTGAGTTAGAATCACTTACCCCGATGAATTTCTTGAAAAACCTTCAAAAAATCGCCAAAATCCGAGCTCTCTAGGTCAAAATATCAAATAAAAACCCAAAATCTCGTATTTATAGAGTACCCCACAGATTTTCACCTCCGCGGACCGCACAAAATCGACCGCGGTCCGCAGAAAAATGACCCCGACCGCACATGCTTTCCTCTGCAGTGATAGGCTTTAGTATTTTGGTCATAACTTTTGCTACAGATGTCCAAATTGCAATATCTTTACCTTTATGGAAACTAGACATGAAAGGCTACAAGTTTTGTTTTTGAGTCATCTCAAAATTCCTTGTAGACCAAAGGATATGAGCTTCCGAAATAGGACTAGTGAAATGTCCCCCCACCGCGGCCGCACTGCATTTTGTGCAGTCCGCAAAGCACCTACCGCGGCTGTACTTCATTTTGTGCGGACCGCGCGGGTGGGTTCCAAGGTCTACAACCCTTCTAGACTTGCTACAACTATGATTTTCGGCCTAAAACATCCCGGAACCTACCCAGAACTCCCGGAACTTCAAACCAATTGTACTAACACATCCCATGACATTGTTCAAACTTGTTCAAAACTTCAGAACGCTCACAACAACATCAAATCACCAATTTAACATAGGATTCAAGCCTAATAACTCCAAGAACTCTTAAATTATGTTTTCGATCGAAAAGCCTATCAAATCTCGTGCGAATGACTTGAAATTTTGCACACACATCCCAAATGACACAACGAAGCTACTGCAACTCCCGGAATTCCATTCCGACCCCTATATCAAAATCTCGCCTATCAACCGGAAAACGCTGAAATCTAAATTTCGTCAATTCGAGCCTAAACCTTTCACGGACTTCCAAAATACATTCCGATCACGCTCCTAAGTTCCAAATCACATAACGGAGCTAACCAAACCATAAAAATTCCAACTTGAGATCAAATACACACAAGTCAAATCTTGGTCAAACCTTTTAAATTTTAAGCTTTCAATTGAGACTGTTCTTCCAAATTCATTCTGATTAACCTGAAACCCAACACCAACGATTTACATAAGTCATAATACCCCACACGGGGCAAGTCATACCCGAAAACTGGCAAGCGAAGTGCAAAAGCTCAAAACGACCGGTCGGGCCGTTACATTAGACTTATTTGAAAATTCTTGTATGAATAACTTTGTGCATAATTTGTTAGATTTGTATTGTGATTATTGAGTTTTAGACTACGAGGTGAGTTCCCAGGGATGTAAATTGTTCTTCGTTAATTTAGGTAAGTAATTAAGAGATCTCCATGCCTCGTTGTTAGTAAAGTGGAGGTTTGAAATGAGATTTTGTTAACATGAGGTTAATTGGCGATGCTATAATCTATTATGAACAACTATTAAGACCAGAGATGTGGTTATGGTCATACATATGACGTGTTTCATATCAAGATATCATTATGATAATCCAGTGCTTGTAATGTGGAGATTAGTATTATTGATATATACATTGTGGTGCATTGTTGAGTTGTGGATGTGTTGTTAGGAGTTGTTTGGGTGTTACTCTGACAGGTGGATAGTCCCAATTGCAGGGGAGACTCTACCGAAATTTCTCAAAAATTTGGGAGTTAGAAAAATTTAGGATATTGAGATGTGCAAAGAAAGAGATAAGTTATATTATGTGTTTGAAGACGGACTATACTTATCATTTGAGGACGAATGACCCTAAGTGGGGGAGAATATAACACCCCGTATTTGATGAGTGCATAGGAACGAGTTGCTATAGCCAGTCGAGACTAATATCATGTGTTGACGTGAAAATCGAACCTTTCTAGAATGATTGGAGTGTAAGAAATTTGGTCTTCAAGTTTACAAATATGGATAAAGGAAATAATCTCAATTGAAATGGTATTGTCAGACTTATATTGAATGCGGTAATGTGGGATCAACCGCGAATATTTGTGTAAAAGTAAAATCGTCAATTTGACAACCTGAGAATAATTCTTAGTACGTTCGAGGACGAACGTTTGTTTTAGAGGTGGAGAATGTGATGACCCAAACTGTCATCTTTAAATTAAATAATTATCTCGGTATTTTAAGACCTTGAAAAGTGGTATAAATAATTCCTCTACTTGCATATGTAGTCCGTATAATTTTTCGGAAGGTTTTCATATGAAAAATGGATTAAATTGTGAATTAGAGCTTTAAAACTCAATTGAGTTGACTTCAGTCAATATTTTAAGCAAACGAACCCGGATCTGACTTTTGACATTCCAATAGTTCCGTATCATGATTTGAGACTTGGTCATATGTCCGAAATCGAATTTGGAGGTCCCTAGATCAAATTATCGGCATTTAACGGAATCTAGAAATCTAAGGCTAAAGATTTCTTAAGTTTG
The DNA here is from genome assembly GCF_000715075.1 of Nicotiana tabacum. NCBI lineage: Eukaryota > Viridiplantae > Streptophyta > Magnoliopsida > Solanales > Solanaceae > Nicotiana > Nicotiana tabacum. The sequence goes on along the minus strand of NC_134082.1, from coordinate 177,965,986 downwards.
ACCGGAGATTTGACTTTTGAGCAAACGACCCCGGATTAGATTTTTTATTATTCCAATGGCTTCGTATGGTGATTTCGGACTTAGGCGCATGTTCGGATTTGTATTTGGAAGTCTGTAGGATAATTTGGTGCATTTTGGCAAAAGTTGGAAAATAGAAGATTTTTGGAAAGTTTGATTGAGGGTTGACATTATGATATCGGGGTCGGAATGTAGTTCTGAAAATTTTATAGCTTTGTTATGTCATTTATGACTGGTATGCAAAATTTGAGGTCAATCGGACTTGATTTGATAGGTTTCGGCAACGAATATAGAAGTTAGAAGTTCTTAGTTTCATTAAGCTTGAATTGGGGTGTGATTCACGGTTTTAGCATTGTTTGATGTAATTTGAGGCATCGACTAAGTTTGTGTCATATTATGGGACTTGTTAGTATACTTTGTTGGAGTCCCATGAGGCTTGGATACATTTTGGAAGCGTTTTTGGAAGATTTTGGCGTTTTGAGCATAAGCATGTAACGATCCAAAGGTCCACTTTTAGTTATAGAGATCGAAATTTGATTTAGTCCGTCCTGTATGACTGTTAAACCGCGTATTTGATTGAAAACTGTTTGATATCATTGTGTTTGGGAAAGTATTATCATGTTTTGGGCTGAATGCCATATTTGGGCCCTGTGTCAACTATTTTGGACCCTTAGGGAATTTTTACTACTATTCCTCACTGTTTGGACTTCATATTTGTACTCAGTCATGTTGTATTCTACTGTTTTCATAACTCAGCCATATTTACTCTATTTTGATATTTTAAATGATATTTTAGGCTGAGCATCATGTTTTATTGTTGCCCGAGTGGCATGAGAGATTTCTGACTGAGTGAGGCTGAGGGACTATGTTGTGAGGATATTATGGGATCGGGCTGCGCGCCGCAGCAGTGTTATACTGATTCATGATTTTGAGGTCGAGGGCCTGATTTGTTACGCCACGAGGTGACTTGTTGATATGAGGTCGAGAGCCTATTTGATTATGCCACGAGATGGCTTGTTATTGCGCTTGGGCAGTAAGGGGCCCCTCTAGGAGTCTGTATACCTCCAGTGAGTGCGGGTACCCAGTGTGAGTGATATGATGTAGCCCGAGGGGCTGTTGTTGTTTCATATTGTTGCCTGAGGGGCTGTTCTTGATCCATGTTTTGCCCGAGGGGCGGTTCTTGATTCATGTTATGCCCGAGGGGCTGATTACGAGTGATTGTGAGGTATCTCGAGGGGCTGGTTTTGTTGATATTATGCCGGAGGGACGGTTTATGGTACATGTTTTGCCCGAGGGGCTGTTTACATTTCTATCATTTTTACTCATTGTTTTATCACTCGTTTAAAATTATTGAAAGTTGTTTTAAAAGGTTTTACTGGAACTGAGCTTGATTTATGAAGTAAATAGTTTCTGTACTATTTTTGAGAAATATACGGTATTTGTTGTAGTGCTATGACGTGAAATTATGTGTTTTCTTACTACTCAGCTTTCATTTACTTTTATTACTTACTGAGTTGGCGTACTCACAATACTCCATGCACCTTTTGTGCAGATTCAGGTATTTCTAAACCCGGTAGCGGGTGTTGATTGCTCAGTGGCAGAGTCATCGGAGTTAGCAAGGTAGCTGTATGACGTTCGCAACCTTGCTCTTCTCCCTCTTGTTTCCTAAGACTATTTTTAGTTTATTTCAGACTCTTCATTGTATTCAGACCTTAGTAGATGCTCGTGACTTGTGACACCCCGATGTCGGGCTGTATCTATTTACGCACTTATTCTATTTTGCTAAATTTGTACTTGTTGGGGATTTATTCTTATAAATGACTTAAATTGACTTATTAAATTGTTAAAAATAAATTTTGGAATTGTGTAGGCTAGCCTTGTCTTCACGAGAGGCGTCATCACGACGGGGTCCGGTTTGGGGTCGTAACACTTACTCATATGGTAAACTTTTTAGTGTATGCACTCAGGAAGGTTTAGCTCTGTGTAATGAGATTAAGCTAAACCAGCAAATTAAGAAATATCGTCTCACTGAAAGACAACAATTAGGCAAATTCTGTGAACAATTCACCGTTAACATACCTTCTAATAGGAATAAATCCCATAAGAAAAAGGATTTCAAGAGGAAAAAGGGTTCGCCTGAAAAATGTTTGAAACATTATGAACGAACCCAGAAAAGAAAGGCTTTTTATAAAGCCAAAAAGGGTTATATCAAATAAAAAAAACCTCAGGCATGCTACAAATGTGGACGTATAGGCCATTATGCAAAAGATTGCAAGGTTAAAGATAAAATCAAAGACCTTGATTTAGATGATAGTATCAAAGAATCGTTATATAAGATTCTTTTGAACTCTTCACCAGAAATATCTGACACGGATGAAAATGATTCATCACAAGTGAAGATTTACGAGTCCTTCAGGAAGAGAACTATATTTCATCTTCTGAAGATGAGCAAGAGTTCTGTGATAAGGGACAATGCTCAAATCATTGTTGTAATACTAACGATGATCTTTTTAATATTTACTCCCAATTTTCAGACTTAAATATTAATGTCTTAACCAATGACAGCATGATAGAGCTACTAAGGGTTATTAAGGACCCTGAATTAAGATCCCAAATTATTGATAAACTTCCTACGAGCTCAGAAGTAGGAACAGAGGTGGAAGAAATTCCATCTCAAAAAGGACCTTACACCATGTCTAAAATCAGAAAGATGGTCAAAAATATGTCACAGCCTGAAAGGATGGCTACTGTCCAAGATTTTAGTACTGAGATAAATTATCTCAAGAAAGAAATCTCGGAACTAAAGGCTTCAAATGTAGCCTTAGATGAAAGAATTTTCAAATTAGAAAATTCTGATAAAATCTCAGTATCAAGATTACTGAAACAAATACTGTCACAAGTTCTACGGAAGAAGATACTGCTAATACTTTACTAGCAGCCATGGATTTTTCTGAAGATGAAATTTTGCAGAAAATTCAATATTTTAACACTCAAAAGTTTTTAATAAAATATCTCTTTCGATCGATTACAATTTCAAAAAAGAGTTTGTTGTTTTATTTGATAGTGGAGCAGATTTGAGTTGTGTAAAAGAAGGGGTAATACCCTCAAGATATTTTCATAAAACTACTCACCATTTAAAGAATGCTAGCAGTGGTCCAATGGGTATTTCATATAAATTACCTAAAGATTATATTTGCCCACAAAATATTTGTATACCAGAAAGTTTTGTTTTGGTAAAAGATATTGACCGTGATGTAATACTAGGTGTCCCATTTTTCCACAAATTGATGCCTTTTTCACACTGGGATACAAAAAGTTTTACTGGTATCTATAACGGTAGTAGTATTACTTTTGAGTTTATAACTCAACCAATCCAAATATTTCTAAATGAAATTATTTCTGATAAAATTTCTTCAAAAGTCAATCAAATTGAATTTTTGAAAAATGAGATTTGTTCCATTACTATTGAACAGGATTTAAAAAATCCTAAATTGGTAGAAAAAAATAATTTTCTTAAAAACCACTTTTCTGCTTTTATCTGTGGTGACCATCCAAATCAATTTTGGAGTAGGAAAAAGCAGATCATAAGTCTTACTTATGAAGAAGACTTTTCTGAGGATAATATCCCAACCAAGGCTCGGCCTTGTTAGATGAACTCAGATTATTTGGAGTTAAGCAAAAAAGAAATTGATTCCTTACAGCAAAAGGGTTTGATTAGACCCTCAAAGTCCAAATGGTCTTATACTTCTTTTTATGTTAATAAGCATGCTGAACAGGAACGAGGAGTTCCTAGATTAGTTATAAATTACAAGCCCCTTAATAAGGTGTTGAAATGGATCAGATATCCTATTCCTAATAAAAAGGATTTATTGGACAGACATCATGATGCCATTATATTTTCAAAATTTGATTTAAAATCAAGTTATTGGCAAATTCAGATATCTGAATCAGATAGGTATAAAACTGCTTTCAATTTTCCAATGGGCCAGTATGATTGGAATGTGATGCCCTTTGGTTTGAAAAATGCACCTTCCGAATTTCAAAAAATTATGAATGATATTTTTCTTCCTTATACGGATTTCATAATTGTTTATATTAATGATATCTTAGTATTTTCAAAAAATATTGAGTCTCATTTTAAACATCTAGATTTGTTTAGAAAAATTATTATTCAAAATGGTTTAGTCATATCCAAACCAAAAATGATGATTTTCCAAAATACTGTTAGATTTTTGGCTCATAATATTGAAAAGGATAGGATTATTCCCATTAATAGGAGTATTGAATTTGCTTCGAAATTCCCTGATATTATTACTGATAAGACCCAGCTTCAACGATTTCTAAGAAGCTTGAATTATATTTCTCCTTTTATAAAGGATCTTGATAAGGACATTGCTCTTCTTTATGATAGATTGAAGAAGAACCCAAAGGCTTGGACTGACAGTCATACTGAATCAGTCAAGAGAATAAAGCAAAAGGTTAATAACCTTCCTTGCTTGACTCTCGCTATCCCACTTGGACAAAGGTTGTGGAAACTGATGCCTCTGATATTGCTTATGGTAGGATATTGAAACAATGTTCTCCATTAGATAAACAAGAATATCTTGTTCAATTTTATTATGAAAAATGGAATGAATCCCATAAGAATTATGTGACTATAGCTAAAGAAATTCTTGCTATTGTTAAATGTGTTATGAAATTCCAAACTGATTTATACAATCAGAAATTTTTGATTAAAACTGATTGTCAAGTTGCAAAGTTTATCTTTGATAAAGATTTTAAACATGATGTTTCCAAACAAATGTTTTCAAGGTGGCAAACTTTATTAGTCCCTTTTGATTTCGAAATAATATACAAAAAAAGGTCTAATAATACCCTTCCTGATTTTCTCACTAGAGAATATTTGAACTAATAGTTCTTTCTTTGGCTTTACAGACTATGAGGCCTACATACAGACCTCCTCGAGGTCGAGGAAGAGGAAGAGCATCTACCGATGGTAGAGGGAATAATATTCTCGCCCAAATTAGAAATCAAAGGCTAATAGCCGCTAATATAGCAGGAGGTAATACCAATCACCCTTTAGACAAGGAATTCATGGATTTTATACAATCCAAAAAAGATGAAGGTACATCTTCTAATGTACCAACCTACTCTTCAGTCATATCAGAGGATAGTAATGAGAATCTTGAGGTTTATAACCAAAAGGACACAAAAGAGTTAATAATTCTTTTGGAACAATCCGACCTTAAATGGAAGGATAATCCGTGGCAATTAATGGCCAGATATTTTGATACAGCGTCATACGCTACACCTGCTTATAAATACAGGATGCATTATGAGGTTATACTCTCGACAACAAGATCTGCTGAAATTCAGCACTTTTATCCTGCGAATACCAGAAAAATTATAGTTTTTCAAAGATTATTATTAAGAAGGTAATACCTTCAGATGAATGGGGTATCAGTACCCTCAAGGATCGAGAATACACTCATCCTGACCAAAAAGTATCAGTCAAATTTAATTATTGGGATTATGTAGAAAGTTTTAATAAAACTTTTCTTTATGAGAATCCTAATAGGAAACATTCTTGGTTCATTAAACTTTGTTCTAATATGAATAGACAACAGATCCCTAATTGGTTCTTCAAATGGTGGAAATTATACGGTCCGTCATTAGAAATACTTCCTCCCTTATTTAAGAGTTTATATACTCAATGGGTAGACATATCTCCCAAAATTATTTCTCTACAAAAAGATAATATATTTTATGATGGCATTGCTGCCATGTATTTTTTCATAAAATTCTCTATCCCTTGGATAATGAAATGGGATGTGCAAATTGATTATACCACCGAAGGAATTCCTTGTCTTCACAAAAAATTTTATAATAAATTCTGGAGTAAGTTACTCCAATCAAATCAGCAAGGGAAATTATTTGGTGAAGATTTAATCCAACAAATTCAGGCTAAATTAGAAGCCTATGTTCAACAAGGAAGAACAAAAGTTGCAGGGGATAAATTAAGTCCCTTTGAAATGGTTACTAGACGACTTCAAATGAAGAAAGAGGTAGTTTCAAAAGGAGAAATTCTTGCATCATATTTTGAAGAAGTCAAGAAAGATTTAGCAAGGAATTTTGGAACACAAATCAGCGACGATATATTGATGACCTCTATCGGTGAAACTTCAGATGAAGAAGGTTGTGCAGCAGGAGAAGCTCAAAGCAGCCCAAGCACAGAAATTAACATTGACGAAATTGAAGATTTCCTTGCAAAGTTGAAGGAGACTGCAGAAGAATCTTCTGCGAAAAAAGACGACAAAGGAAAAGCCAAGGCATGAAGGCCCCATAACATAAATTATTGGGGTAATAAAGACAACTTTAATAAAGTCACGGGCCCATCCATTATTGAAGGTAATCCTACTTTTATAAAGTAGTTGGCCGGTTGTAATTATATAGAATTTTCTATTTATCTTGTCGGTCATCATTGTAATTATTTTGTCAGCCAACTTACTGTTTTAGTTTTGTTTGTTTTTATAAGGATCCATTATATAAGGATCTTCATTTTCTTTAGAGAGGGGAGCATTAGCAAAAGTTTTAGAAAATGCTCTGACTTCTCTCTAGTTTCTCTCTCTTGTAAAAAACTCTCTCCCTTGTAATATTTCGAATTCTGATATAAAATCAAAAGGTCACTTGGCCACAAACAGGCGGTCTCTGGTACTATTCTACTCCCTCCCTCTTCAATATTTGCAGTATTGTTAGCCTAAATGATATGCTAAACAGGTTAGTGTTAAACTTAGTATTCGAATATTTTTACTAAGCATGTTTTTGTAGCTAGGAGTTTACAGTGTCACCCCGATGAGGTTATGGGTTAAGAACTGTATAGACCAGGCAGTTACCAATTTCAACAGTAAATCTTGATTAGGCCAACCTAACCGGTGGTGTTAGTTGGACCCGTTTAGGCAAGTGGCCGTTGAAGGGTTGTGAGGAACACCGTGGTTTAAGGTTTACCTAGAAGTTAGTAGCTAGCTAGGGCTGAAGTTCTTGTAATTCATTTCCTGAGCCTCATTCGGAAGCGATCCCGTACCCCCTTAGTATATATATATAAATATATAATACTTTTTTTTTACTTTTTAAATCTCCTTTATAAAAATTCTACTTCCGTCGCCGCATATAAGTGCTCCATATTGTCCCTTGGTCTTAAAACACGAGAAATAATGTAGCATAAAATAGACAAATTCTTTATATTTGAACGACAATGATATATAGGATCAGACATTTCACTATTGGTTCCTATACTGTATTAATTTCGAAAAAGAAAATATATATGTGCCTATTTCGTTTCTCGTGATGCACATTGTTTTCGTCACTGTCAATGAATTACTTGATATTTTGACTAAACATAAAGTGTACTGTGTTAAATAGAGTATGATTTTGCCTTACGGTTGGGGTGGCATGGCCTTGTGTATATCTAATCCCAAAAGAATACAAAAACAGGAGGAGACCCCACATCTTGACCTTCACAACATCGGTGAATGGACACCCATTACCAACAGTCGGGGTTTACTTCTTGTAAAGAGTTAACCTCCTTTACAGAGCTGCAACGAAGATAACAATAAACATGTCAATTGATACGAACACTTAGGGGATTCAGTTTTGTATACGGGTAAACTCGGGGTTAGCACACACTCCGAGTTCTCGCTAAGACAAAAACAACAACAACAACTATCCAGTAAAATCCTACATAGTGGAGTCTGGGGAAGGTAATGTGTACGCAGATCTTACCCTTGCCCCGATAGGGGCCGAGAGGCTGTTTCCGATAGACCATCGGCTCAGAAAGACAAAAATAAAGTAAAAAAAACAAGAGGAGAGAATTCATTAGTAACTCCAATAGAAATCGTAATAGTAACATACATAAAAATCGAAAACTGAACGACATGCAATAACAGTAACCATAATCTAAGGCCCGGGGCTAAGACAAACAACAAGAATAGTGTGGGTCCAACATAAACTGCAAGCCATCTAAGACCAACCCTAATCCAACCCCGCCTCACCCCCGAATGAAGTAAGGAAAGCTTTACTACCCCTATCCTACAACCCTAATGCTTGACCTCCAGGCCTTCCTATCAAGGGCCATGTCCTCGAAAATGTGTCGTGCCATGTCCTTCCTGATTACCTCTCCCCAATACTTCTTAGGTCTCCCTTTACCTCTTCTCGTACCCACCATGACCAACCGCTCACACCTCCTCACCGGTGCATCGAGGCTTCTCCTCTGCACGTGCCCGAACCAAGTAAGCCTCACTTCTCGCATCTTGTCATCCATAGGGGCGACGCCCACCTTCTTCCGAGTATCTTCATTCCTAATCTTGTCTATCCTAGTGTGCCCGCACATCCACCTCAGTATCCGCATCTATGCTACTTTTATCCTCTGGATATGGGAGTTCTTAACCGGCCAACACTCTATTCCATACAACATGGTCGGTCTAACTACAACTCTATAATACTTACCTTTGAGTATCGGTGGCACTTTCTTGTCTCACAAGACTCCAGATGCAAGCCTTCATTTCATCCAACCCGCCCTTATGCGGTGAGTGACGTCCTCGTTGATCTCTCCGTCCCCCTGAATCATCGACCCAAGGTACTTGAAGTTATCTCTCTTGGGGATGACCTGTGGCCCAAGCCTCACGTCCCAGCCTACATCCCTTGACTCAGCGCTAAACTTGCATTCCAGGTACTCTGTCTTAGACCTGCTCAATTTGAAACTCTTAGACTCGAGAGTCTGTCTCCAAACCTCCAATCTCTCGTTAACACCGGCCCTCGTCTCGTCAATTAGAACTATGTCGTCAGCAAATAACATACACCATGGCACCTCTCCTTGAATATGGTGTGTCAAAGCATCCATCACCAAGGCAAATAAGAACGGGCTAAGCGCTGAGCCTTGGTGTAATCCCATAACAACCGGAAAATGCTCCGAGTCGCCTCCCACCGTCCTACCCTTAGTCTTAGCTCCATCATGTATGTCATTGATTGCTCGTATGTAGGCTACCGGCACGCCCTTCACCTCAAGACATCTCCAGAGCACCTCCCTAGGAACCTTATCATACGCTTTCTCCAAGTCAATAAACACCATGTACAGATCCTTCTTCTTATCCCTCTACTGTTCCATCAACCTCCTAATAAGGTGGATAGCTTCCGTAGTGGAGCGGCCCGGTATGAACCCAAACTGATTGTCGGATATAGACGTCGTCTTCCTCACCCTCACCTCCACCACCCTCTCCCAGACTTTCATGGTATGGCTAAGTAACTTGATACCCCTATAATTGTTACAATACTGGATATCACCTTTGTTCTTGTACAACGGTACCACTGTACTCGACCTCCATTACTTCGGCATCCTCTTCGTCCTAAAAATTACATTGAATAACCCAGTCAGCCATTCCAATCCTGCTCTACCCACACACTTCCAAAACTCAACCGGAATTTCATATGGCCTGGTCGCTCTACCTCTACTCATCTTACGCAACGCCCCACGACCTCTTCCACCTTAATGCGCCTGCAATAGCTAAAATCTCGGGGACTCTTCGAATTCCCCAAGTCCCCTAGCACTATATCCCGGTCCCCCTCCTCATTCAAAAGATCGTAAAAGTACGTCCGCCATCTCTGCTTAATATGGGACTCTCCCATCAATACTCTACCATCCTCGTCTTTGATGCACCTTACTTGGTCCAGATCCTGGGCCTTCCTATCCCTCACTTTAGCCAGCCGAAACAACTTCCTTTCCCCGCCTTTCTCCCCTAATTCCTCGTATAGATTTCTAAACGCTGCATTCTTAGCCTCCGTAACCGCCAGCTTTGCCTCCTTCCTAGCCACTTTGTGCCTCTCTCTATTCGCACTCCTCTCCTCCTCGCTTGTGCTCCCTGCTAACTTCACGTACGCTACCTTCTTCACCTCTACTTTACCTTGGACTGTGTCATTCCACCACCAATCTCCTTGGTGCCTGCCAGAAAAACCCTTCGATACACCTAGCACCTCTCTCGACGCCTCCATCACATAGTTCGCCGTCGTCGACCACATAGTGCTTGCGTCCACTACTCCTCTAAGCTCCCATAGCGGATAACCTTGCCTCCAACTCCTGGGCTTTATCCTTGGTTAAAGCTCCCCATCTAATCCTCGGTCGGCCACGAGCATACCTCTTCTTCCTCTTCATCATAATGCCGATTTCCATCACTAAGAGCCTATGCTGAGTCGCGAGGGTCTCTCCCGGGATAACCTTGCAATCCTTGCACAACCCTCTATCACACCTTTTGAGGAGAAGGTAATCGATCTGAGTCTTCACCGCCGAACTCCGAAAAGTGACCAGATGCTCCTCCCTCTTCAGAAAAGTCGAGTTCACAATCACCAACTCGAAAGCCTTAGCGAAGTCTAACAGCGAAGTACCTCATCCTTTCTTATCCCCAAAGCCAAAGCCACCATGCACCTCGCCATAACTACCAGCAGCCTCCCCAATATGGCCATTAAAATCCCCTCCAATAAATAACCTTTCAGTAGGTGGAATACTATGCACAATCTCGTCCAAGCCCTCCCAAAAGCGCCTCTTAACCTCCTCATTCAAGCCCGCTTGCGGTGCGTAAACGCTAACGACATTGAGGGTGCACTCACCGATCACCAACTTAATAAACATCAGCCTATCATTCACTCGCCTAACCTCAACCACAGACTCTCTAAGATCCCTATCCACCAAGATACCCACTCTATTCTTACCCCTCACGACTCCAGAGTACCACAACTTATACCCATCTGCATTTCTCGCCTTCGTCCCTGCCCACCTAGTCTCCTGGACACAAGCTATATTAATCTTTCTCTTCTGGAGAATCTTTGCCAACTCAATAGACTTACCCGTCAGCGTCCTTATGTTCCACGACCCAATCCTCAATCTACAAGCTCCCTTTTTCCCCTTACCCTCCTTTCCTCTCGTCCCAACCCCTGACCCCCTCCCCACCCCCTACTCACCCCCGGTACCCCTCGAGGACATGACCTTACTCTACCATCCCACACCACAGCCACTATACCTACGACAAACTCCGAAAAACACTAACACGGACCCAAACTAGAAAATAACCGATTGCAACTACAAGTATTCTAATAATATGCTTAAAGTGATGCTAACTAAATAACCAAAAATTAACTAACATAGAGAAATATACAAGAAAACGGGAGGTACCAACTCCTGATGGAAAGAACCTGGAAATATAACTTGAATGGTGATTCTCCGTTCTACTCGCCCGTATGCCTTGCACTTGCCTGGGCAGCCGCAGCAATTCCCGCGAATATAACCTGGGTGCTTTGGAACCCGACGTCCAGCCCTTTGTGAATGCCAAATGGCCTGCTCTGCTTTGCCCGTGCACCTCCCACCCGTCACCAAACAGCCACCAAAAGTGCTACCTGAAACATACACAACACACCACGGGACCAAGAAAAGGAGGGGACTGTCACCGAAACGGTCGCCAGAAAGCAGTGCCGGTCCGAGAAACAATGGTACGACGAGGAAAGGTTTGACGAAAAGGAAACCTATAGGGGTGGTCTGGTTGGGTCGTAAAAGCAGAAGGAAGATGAGACGGCGCCGGTGGGTCGACGGTCGCCGGCCTAGCTGCTGCTAGGGTTAAAAGAAAGAGGAAGAAAGAGAGGGACGCGGGGAGAGAGAAAGGAGAAAGAAAGGAGAAAAAGAGAGGGACGCAGGGAGAGAGAGAAAGGAGACGAGTACTTACCTGGACGAGTGTCGGCGGCGCTCTGAGTTTGCCGGTGGATTTTTCGGAGAGGATGAAGATGTTACCGTTATCGAAGAGAGAGAAAAGAGAAAAGAAAGGATGGGCAGCTTAGTCTTAAAAAACAAAAGAGTGAAAAACAGGCTAAGACAAACGAAGTAAGAAGTATAAATATATGAGATAGAGACCAAATCAAAGCTCCGAGAACACCGAGACGTCGCAAAAGCATTACAAACAGTTGTACACGACTAACAGAGGGTCGTGATATTCGCTCCCAATCGAATATTACAGCGTGGATCTCGCCCGATGTCGTTAGCGTATCAGTGATTGGCGTACAAAGAGGATTTTTACCTTTTTTAGAATTGTACTAGGGGTAGAACTCCCCTACTATATAAGGGAATTTTTTTTTATTCAATAGGGACATGGTAACATCACATACCAAGACAATACAAACTTACTTCTATGCTTTCTAGCTATTGAAAAGTCTCAACTTTATTTTTGTTTTTTTGTTCTTGATTGGCCTTGAACCCAAGACTCAACCGAGTGCAGAAACTATTGTCAAATCGAGGTTTAAGCTAGGCAATAACGTTATGACTGATTTGATTGTTCAGAGTACCTTTAACTTATTTATCTAACATTCTTGATTATTTATGTTGAATCAATTCACATATCCTTAAAATCGCGTATAAATTCAATTGTTATCTATTTTAAGGGTAAACAAGTTTGAAACTCTTTCTTTGCGTGTGTCTCTCCGCCACTGGTCAGCAAGTTAATTATTGAAATATATTGGCAAATCACAATAGAAAAATTATCATTATTAACGATGAACCAACTCTTTAAGTTGTCACTCAAATAACCCAGCATTTGAACGTGACATTTCAACAATGTTACCTAAATACTAGTAACCTAATTCCAATCCACCAATGAATTATGAAACATGTTACGTGCTGATCCATAGCACTGACTTGGTTATTTCCAATAAATAATTAATAACATTTTAACATACATGACAGTATTATTTTCTACATTGAAATCATTTAACATGTTCCAACGACACGTTCTAAACATGGAGACGACTCAAGTTGGCAAACAGAGGTGATCGACCTACGATTTAAAGGTCATGGGTGTGTCTTTAATTCAAACTAATCACCAGTTCGGTTCAGTTTATTTTGCGTTAATTCGATTAGATTTGCAAGATTTTTAATTCATAAATAATACATGATCACTAAATTGAAATATATATGTTAGCCCATTTATACGTTCTTTTGGCTCAAACCCTATCAAATAAAATTTAAAAGGAACATAAAAAAGTAAAAGAACATTTTTAATAGGAAATTACGCCCCTTCATGCTCAAACATCTTATTGAATCATAGTCACAAGCAAATTATCAATTATTATTAATCACAATTAAAAAAAAAAAAAAAAAACAAAGAAACTGCAATGAAGTATACACCCCTCCTATCACCACCACAATTAAAAAGAATATTCCTAATACGACTCATATCTCATACGAATTAATTTCAATTATGAGTATAAGATTTCTGATAGATAAATAATGGAGAAGTACTTAACAATTTGCGAAAAATAATCAGCCCTTGTCCACGTTGCCTCCGGTTCCTAATCTATTGTTGCAAAATATTGACAACAAATAATAAATCCAAGAGAAAATTCACCTTGAAGCTTTGCTACTCTTGCAATTTATTTCTATCTTCATCATTTGGAGAATACACATTTAATGATGATTGTAATTTTAGCATACTAGTTGATGCTAGTAGTTTACAAGTAAAAATAACTCATGATTATAAAGTCTAATTTAAAGTCAGATCCATGTTAATGAAACAAGAACACGAGAAAAGAAATTTTGGCTCTGCATGTGAGAAACAGTAAGAATCCTCATGCTTAACCAACGCTTTTCGGTTGCACCCTTTAATATATGGAGTATCAATTTTTGTTAAAATACATTTATAAAATTATAAAATTCATTCAAATGTCCGAGTGCTGGGGCAGAACAAAGAGTACGGTAGTAGTTAGAAGGTATGGAGATGATTACAATTAATTAGCACTATTGCTTGGTCATTTCAATTATTGGACATTGAGATTGTGAATTTTTAATAAGGAGAAATAAGAACACGTTTCATGCATGTGAAACCCTATAGGGAAATGAATTAGTTTCACCTATATAAGTTTGGGCTTGATGGGCAAAATGATAAGCACATACCAAGAAGAAACAAAGAGAGTAAAAAACATAAAAGAAGAAATAGAATGGCAAGTATGGCTGAGAAATGGGAGCAACTTAGTGGCAAAAACAATTGGGAAGGGCTTTTAGATCCATTGGATGTTGATCTTCGTAAATATATTATTCAATATGGAGAATTGGCTCATGTAACTTATGACACCTTCATCGATGAGAAAGCATCCAAATATGCAGGAGCTAGCAGATACTCGATGGAAAATCTTTTTACTAGAGCAGGACTTGACCCACTCAAGTATAAAGTAACCAAATACTTTTATGCAACTTCATCCATTCCACTCCCTAGTGCTTTCCTTGTAAAATCATTGTCAAGGGAAGCATGGAATAAGGAATCAAATTTTATGGGGTATATTGCTGTGGCTACTGATGAGGGTAAAGTTGCACTGGGAAGGAGGGATATCGTAATTGCTTGGCGAGGAACAATTCAGACACTGGAGTGGGTTAATGACCTTGAATTTTTACTTATCCCTGGACCAAAAGTATTTGGTGATGGGGGTTTACTTCCTTTGTTCCAACCATTGGTGCATCATGGCTTCTATAATATTTATACATCAGAAGATCCACGATCAATGTTTAATCAGGCTAGTGCCAGAGACCAGGTGCATATTAATCGCTTACTTGTTGATACTTCCATTTTTTCCTGGATTTGTTGTTTTTTTACTTCTGATCGTTCTAGTGTGACTATTTCTTCTAAAAGTTAAGCTGTAGAGCACACGATTAATTACTTAATTATATTGCGTTTCAACTCTAATAGTGACAAATTAAATGATAAAATTTTAATTGTCATAGTGACTAATATTAACAAATTAAGAGTCTAGCTCTACATTCTAATATTCTTGTTTGCAGGTTCTTGAAGAAGTGAAACGATTGGTTGAGGAATATAAAAATGAAGAGGTTAGCATAACAGTGGCTGGCCATAGCCTAGGTGCATCACTTGCGACCCTAAATGCAGTTGACATAGCTTTCAATGGATTCAACAAAACGAGCAGTGGCAAGGAGTTTCCAGTGACAGCTTTTGTATTCGCAAGTCCTAAAGTTGGGGATCTCAATTTTCAGAAGGCCTTTTCCAAACTGAAAAATCTTCATATCCTAAGAATTCATAACCTATTAGACATTGTTCCGAAATACCCACCCATTGGCTATATAGACGTTGGTGAGGAAATAATAATTGACACCACAAAATCCCCGTATTTGAAGCTTAATCCTGGAGACCCACACACAAGGCATAATTTGGAGGGTTATTTGCATGGAATTGATGGGACTCAAGGAATAGGAGTTTTAGCAGGTTTTAAACTAGAGGTGAATCGTGATCTCGCACTTGTCAACAGGATATGGGACATGCTAAAAGATGAATATTGTATACCTGCAGCTTGGTGGACTGAGAAGCACAAAGGAATGGTTCAACAAGAAGATGGAACTTGGCTTCTCTTGGATCGCGAGGACTATGACTTAGTCAGAGACATATGATTTTATATGTGTGGCTTTAGTTTATTTCTTTTCATGTAATGTTTGAATAAAGGGGGTTTAGAAGATGTTGAATAAAGGGGTTTTTCGCGAGCTTGAAAAAGAGCACATCATCTACCATATATTGGAAATGAGTGTTGCGGAATCTCATTGTCGATCTGTTTGTAAAATTTGTGTACTTGTCTTAAATTACGTGTCAATTGTTGTTATATTTTAATTATTATGAGAAATAAATAATGGCTCATAATGTACTGATGCACAATACGATAAAACAAAAACCATAGGATTAAATATTTTTGCAAATACAGCTAACATGTCAAGGGAGAAGTTACTGAAGTTTCAGACTCCTTAATTAGCATATCATGACTATCATTAAAAAAGTCATTCAGATCTATTCACATTTCAGACAAGGGCGGATCTACAGTGTAAATTGGGGTTCACGTGAACTCATGGTCTTCCCAGCAAATCAGTTTTTCCATGTACATAATTTAAAAAAAGGGTCTAATATTAACTTTGGGAACCCATGGTCTATAAAGCTAAGTGGTTCACTAGTTCCGGTTGTTTTCCTTTCCCAACAGCAAGGGATCGAATCCCTCTTCGGATTTTCTCATCCTGTTGTTCTCTATTTGTTTTTTTCTTTCTTTCATTTGTTTTCCCCCCTAAAATCTATTAGTCTTTCTGCTCCGAATTTATGCTAACCTCGATCTTAATTGCAGTCTCTCAATAAATTTTCTCTTTACCCTTTTTGCTTTTTACTGAATATTAAATTACACAATAACTTGCTTGAATATTTTTGTTTCAATAAAAAATTTTGGACTTTTGTCTATAATGTTTTATTGCAACATATAGTTTATTTTGTAAGTAATTCACATATATAGAATTAGTCATATGTTAAGATTTTTTTGTGTTTCTTTTTGCACTAAAATTTGCACAAGTTTTAAATTTTACGGTATTAAATTGTTATTAGCATTTTATTTTTCCTCTTTATTTTGAATTTTGATGGTAAGAACTAAATGGTTTAAAAAGTGTATAAGTTATCTCTTTAAATAATATTTAAAATTGACAATAAGTCATAAAACACTAAATGTTTCCATATCTATTGACATTGTTGACCAAAAAAAAAAAGAATTGACACTATTTACAAGTATCAAATTTGGTTAAAGCCTATAGTGCATCCATGGACTTAAAAACCTCGATCCGCCTCTGATTTCAGATACATTCCATTCCACATGCGTGATTATTTCAAATGTAAGTGCCACCGTAATATTAATCAACGGTCGAAGTTGGAGTACATGTTTATAAAATGTAGCGTCCTATGGTGGGTTAAGAAGCCCCAGTCCATAAATTAATATCCATGAAATAAAATGATATATAGGAGATTGAGAGGCGTAATACTTTGCCTCTTGAATATTTCCGTGAAGAGAGGGCATATCTACTCTTAGTCAAGGATTTTAAATCTAAGAAATTGGAATCAAGAATTTAAGTTCCACTTCTAGTACTAATCTACCCTAAGAAATAAATTGAATCATACGCATATTTACATGTATGTTTGTATTTATAGATACGGATACAAAGAATATAAAGTTCTTTTTCCTGAGTGTCTATTTATCATAGGAGTAGTCGATAATGAAGTGACCTATCAGAGGGGAAAGTCGTATTACCCTAAGTGATTCTACACTGGATATATGAGAATAATGGATACACTCCAGTTTCCTTCTTTCAAAATCGGGCGAGGGAAGGCCTTCAAACCTGCAAATATCTGACTGTAACTTAGTTAATTAGAAGGAGAATGTACACATATTTGTAATATTTTGTAAAGCTAATTGATTTAGAAAGGAGGATTCCTCTTTTCTTTAACTTATATTTATGCACTTCAACACATCAGGTCACCAATCAACTTCTGTGAAAAATTCAGATATATTGGATTTAAGGAGAAGGTAGTATGTTATGTCCTCTTCCTTTCATAATTTAGTTATTCTTATATAATATACAAGGTAGGGATAAGCATTACAGCAACCTTGTGCCACCACAAAAAGTATTTAACTAAATATCCTATATTACAAGGTACGATCAACATTAAGACCTCGTGCCACCACTTAGAGGATTTAACTAAATAAAGTTATTTATGATACAAGAAATTAAGAACTATGCAACCATAAATGAATTTTTTCATAACATGTCGTTTGGTTTGACGGAGCCAAGAGATATTTCCTAGATGTTAATACATTGCAAAAAAAAAAAAAAAAAAAAAACTTTACCTTAAATAATTATAAAAAAAAATTTCTAATAGGTATTGGTTCGACCTGCTATGGATATACAAAATCAAAGTACATATTACAAGATGGACTAATTGGCTCACTTGTGATTGGACTTGATACTGTACCTTAAGTCCGGTCGCGCAAATTTGGTTGTTGAGACATGCTTATCACATTTATTTTGCTTACGTTCGTACCTTGAAGTAATTGCTCTGTTGGAAAAATTGACATGTTGTCCATAATTGAAAAAAAAATATCGGATTTCAGCCTTCTTGCAGTAGTTATTTTACCATATTAAGTTAGGTCTCTATGGAAAAGAGGAACTTCAACTTACATAGGAATAGGAAAAAGGAATGTAGGCTTGTTTATGAGCTACCTTGAATTATTGCTCTATTATATTGCTACCTTCTCTTGGTGTTTTGAAGAAGAGTGAGTTGATTAGTCACTAACTTGTCTTATTTCTCTCACATCTTCTGAAGAAGGCCCGAGTATATCCTACTTCTTCAAGTATACTCTCTTAAAAAATATACTCGTTTAAAGAAGCAAAAACAAAAGGAAACGGGAAAAGGGATGCCCAAAAAGTCTAGGGTTCTCAGTTAAACCGTGCGGTCATTATTCTTAAGGGCTGATTTGTTTTTTAATATCTTGGGCTAAAACCTCAAATATTCTGAAAAACGTTTTTCAGGAAATACTTATCTTTCATAACAAACACACACCCAAGCGGGAAAGATTACTTTTCTCATGAAGAGAATGAAAAGAGAATGAATTTTGGAAATTTTCTTTGTGTATTTCTCTGCACAGTGTAATTTATTTATACAAAAGAATAGAATCTAGTCTAAACAAACTTTGCCAAGTGGCAGTATTTTACTAGCCTATTCCTAACAGCTATTGTAATAAACTTTTGTAACAGACTAAAAAAATATTTACAAAAGAATGATTCTATCTACTATGTAAAATATCTCTTTCTATCTTATGGGTTTGTCTTAGAATGGGCCAACGGAATAACTGAAGCTTTCAGGCCCATTTGATGTACAACTAAGTCCTAAACAAAAGAGGCCCATTTAGAGTCGAGTCCAAGTCCAAAAAGGTCTAACCCATCTTTTCCTTAAGACATACACCCTTCTCAGACACAAATCAAAACATAAGTATCCTAGCCGATTTTGTCTCCGTTGTCTTTCTTCATACTTTTATAGGAGAATTCGAGAGAAGCTTCATTATCATTTCTAACACCAACACCCCCCCCCCCCTCCCCCCCCAAGTTGGAGGGGGGTGAAAGGACACCCAACTTCTTCAAAAGATGGTGATGAATCGGCCCTGTGAGAGACTTGGTGAACAGATCTGCGAGGTGAGAAGAGGAGCGAACATATGAGAGTGAAATTAGGCCGGCAAGGAACTGTTGTCTGACGAAATGACAGTCTAGTTCGACATGTTTAGTTATTTCGTGCAATATGAATTGCTGTCTGACTGTCCGAATGAAGAGGAACAAGAAGTGAAATTGGGGTAGAAAGATAATCAAATAAGCGTACCAACCAAGTGAGCTCAGCCACAACTCGTCGCATTGAACGGTATTCAGCTTCTGCAGAAATGAGAGAAATGGATGTTTGTTTTTTTGATTTCTATGAAATTGGGGATGAGCAAAGAGAGATGTAGAACCCACTGACGGATTTGCACGAATTAGGGCAAGTGGCCTGGTCGGAATCACAAAATGCAAGGAGCTGGTATGAAGGTGAGGAAGACATAAAGAGCCCAAGTCCAGGATCCTTCAATAAATAGCGGAGGACACGAAGTGCAGCATTGATATGAGGTTGTCTAGGATCCTATATGTACTGGCTAAGGTGTTGTATAGTGTAGGATAAATCCGTTCTTGTATGTGTCAAGTAATTTAGCTTGCCCAACAAATAGTGATACAAAGTCGGGTAAGGGATAGAGTCACCAGTCTGAGCAAGTAGGCAAGCAGATGGGTCAAGAGGGCAAGAAACAGGCGACTTGTGGAGAGAATCAAATTCATGCAGTAAATCAAGGGTGAATTTCCGCTGAGACAGAATCAAACCATGAGACTCTCGTAGAACTTCCATTCCTAAAAAATAATGTAAGTGTCCAAGATCCTTGATTCTGAACTCCTGATGTAAAAATTCTTTCAATTCAGTCAATTCCTTTGTATCATTACCTATTAGTAATATATCGCCGACATATACTGCCACAATAGAGATAGATAAATATGTCCGTTTAAAAAAACAAAGAGTAATCGTTCAATAAATATGTGTAGCCCTTGAAATTAAGAGCAGTAGTAAGTTTAGAATACCATTGCCTAGAATCTTGACGAAGTCCATAAATGGACTTCTTCAACTTACAAACATGGTTAGGAGAAGGTGGTGTAAATCCAACTAGGAATTTCATATAGACTTCTTCGTTTAAATCACCATGTAAGAACGCATTGTTCCCATCCAATTGATAAAGACCCCAACTTTTCTTAACTGCAACAACTAAAATGCATCTGATGGTGGCCATCTTGATCACTGGGGAAAAGGCCTCATTGAAGTCTATCCCCTCTCTATGTATATCACCTCTTACCACCAACCTAGCCTTTAGCCTTTCCACACTACCAACCTGCAAGGTAAAGCCTTTCTACCTGGGGGTAATTCTATAACTTTCCAAGTTTTATTGAGCTCAAGAGCAGCAATTTCCTGTTCCATGGCTTCCTACCACCCTGGGTGATGTGCAGCCTGTGAATAACTAAAAGGTTCATGCATATTAGATAGAGAATTGAGCATATGTTGGTTAGTGCTGGAAAGATTACTAAAGGACAAGGATGGAGGAGAGACTGGGGCAAGAAAACATGTAGTACTCACATATGAGAGGTGAAGAGCATTACAAATGTAATCCTTGAGGTATGTAAGAGGATTGTGAGGTCTGTTATATTTTCTAATTAGAGTATCTACCATAGGTTGAGAAACATGTGAAGACAGTGAAGGAAAATGGATACTAGAAGATGAGCAGCCTGGTAATGATCCAACTGGTAATGGGCTGTTAGGGAATAGAGTTGTACCAGGGTAAGAAGTTGGATAAGAAACAGTAAGAGTAGGAAAAGAAGAAACAGTAGAGGTAGGAGAAGGGGTAGAAGTAGAGTATTGGTTGTCACATGAAACCAAAAGTGAGGAGGATTCTGAGTTTAAGGGAAATGAATTGTTCAATGCGGCTGTTGGCAGATAAGAAGCCCCTATAGAATCAGATTTGATAGAAGCAAATATAAAAAGTTCCTCATGAAATATTACATCTCTAGACACAAAAACTTTTAATGTCTTCAGATTAACCACCTTATAACCCTTTTTGCCTTGTGGATAGCCTAAAAATACACAAGGAACATCCCTTGAGTCAAATTTGGATCTATGTCTTGAAAGGGTGGAGGCAAAGCATAGACAACCAAAACATCTTAAATTAGAATAGCTAGGTTTGGTTTGAAAAAGGACTTCATAAGGAGTCTTGAACTTTAATACTCTAGAAGGGTATATGTTGATCAAATAAGTGGTTGTGTGCAGGCAGCCCCCCCCCCCCAAAAAAAATGATATAGGTAAATGAGATTGAAACAATAGAGCTCTAGATGTCTCTAGTAAGTGCCAATGTTTTCTTTCCACAACTCTAATCTGTTGTGGAGCGGACACACAATTGGTTTGATGTATAATCCTTTGGGAAAGAAAAATATCTGTTTGAACAATTTCAGAACCCAATTCAAAAGCATTATCTGATCTGATTATCTTAACTTTTGTATGAAATTGCCTCTCTACCATTGCTAAATAAGATTTTAACACAGTGAAAGCATTTGACTTGTTACTTAGTAAGTAGGTCCAAGTCCCTCTACTGTAGTCATCAACTATAATGAGGAAATATTTATAACCATCATAGGTAGAATCCATATAGGGTCCCCAAGTATCCACATGGATTAGTTCAAAGATCCTTTTGGTTGATATAGAACTTGAAGAAAAAGGAAGCTTGGATTGTCTAGGCATAGGACAAATAAGACAAGGAGTAAAATGAGTAAAGCATGAAGGAACAGAAATATCAGAAATTTTCTTCATATTATTCAAAGACATATGGCCTAACCTATAATACCATAGCTTTCCTTTTTACATTGGAATCAGAAAAAGCAAAACAAGAATTAAAAACTGGAACAGAATGTAAACTCTATCTAGGTACATAAGTACTAAACATAGGGAAACTTTTAAAAACTGGGGTTGTAAGTCTTGAGTATTTGAGAATGAAGAGTCCTCATGTCTCCTTACCAATCTCCAGAGGACTCTTCAGTGAAGGGCCCTGTAGCAGAAAATAAGAATCAGGAGTGAAAAGAACATACTGTTGGAGTTGTTTGCACAACTTGTGCACAAACAACAGATTGAATCTAAAGGAAGGCACATACAATATATTGTGCAAAACTAGGTTTGGTAATAATTCAACAGAACCTGAATGTGTAACTTTTACTCTATGTGAATTAGGCAGATTGACTATGACAGGTTTAGGCAAGGCTTTATAGTTAATAAAGAAATTTATGTTAAAAGTCATATGCTCAGTTGCTCCACTATCTAATATCCATGATTCACTATCAATTTGAATGAAACAGACAAAGGAATTTAAAATTTTAGTTATACCAGCACAACTCAGATTTGTAGAGACTTCAGAGGATCCTGCACCTTGCTATCCTATGTTGACCTGTTGTAGAAGCTGCAATAATTGTGTCATATTGTCCTGGGTAAGTGACTGTGTTCCTGGTACGTTAGTGTTCCTTGGATTCCCTCTTCATTTATGTTAAACACGGCATTTGCTTGTACATTCCCTTGAAACTTCCTCTGCTTAGTGAACTTAAAATCTGCAGGAAATCCATGAATCCTATATCATTTATCAATAGTATGCCCAGATTTTTTGCAGTAAGTAAATATTCTAGCATTTTTTCTAAGATAAAAACCTCTCTCATGTCCCTTATTTTTATTGAACCTTCTCCCATTTCCCTGCTGGTTTGTAGCAAGGAAAGATCTTGATTCTCTTGGATATGCAGGAGCAGCATGAATCTTTCTCTGCTTTTCATCCTGTATCACCGGTGAATAAGTCTGTCCAATGGAAGGTAAGGGTGAAGACAGCAATATATTGCTCCTAACACCTATGAATATGTTATTCAAACCCATCAAAAACTACAGCAACCTTTCATCTTGATGTACCTTAGAATTCTTCACCTTAGCTCCATATTCACATTCACAAACACATGCTAAGAAAATGTTCAAGGCATCAAGCTCTTCCCATAAGCTTTTCATCTTAGTAAAATAGGTTGATACACTAGAATTACCTTGTACCACATTATTAAGTTACTTTTTTAACTGAAATAACTTAGCTTTATTAGTTTGTCCAAATCTGTCTTCCAAATCACTCCACAAGTCCTTGGCACTTTAAAAGTAAAGAACACCCTCTCCTATTTCCTTAGATAGAGAGTTGAGTAGCCATGACAATACCATGTCATTACACCTTGCCCAAGTATTTTGAAGTTCAGAATCAACTTGTGGAATAGTAAGAGTTCTATCAATATATAATACCCAACTTATTTTTTGCAGATAAAGTAATTACTACAGATCTTCTCCATCTACCATAGCTTCTTCCATCAAAAACTGTGGACACAAGATTCATTCCTGGATAATCCAAGGGATGAAGATAGTAGGGATGTGATGAATCAACCACTCCACTTATAACTGAAGTTGTTGGTACAACAGGGTCGATTGTGGAAGTGGCTGATGCGAGAGGATCTGGAGTCTGTCCAGTGGTACTCATAGCTGAAGAGAAGAAAACAAAAAGAAACAGCAAAATTGTGGAAGGGTCGTGAAAAAAATGAAGCAGTTCAAGCCTTCTCTGATACCATGAAGAGAATGATTTTGGAAATTTTATGTTTGTATTTCTCTGCACAGTGTAATCTATTTATACACAAGAATAGAATCTAGTCTAAACAAACTTTGTCAAGTGGCAGTATTTTACTAGCCTATTCCTAACAGTTATTGTAACAAACTTTTGTAACAGACTAAAAGAATATTTATAAAAGAATGATTCTATCTACTATGTAAAATATCTCTTTCTATCTTCTGGGTTTGTTTTAGAATGGGCAAATGGAATAACTGAAGTTTTAAGGCCCATTTGATGTACAACTAAGTCCAAAACAAAAGAGGCCCGTTTAGAGTTGAGTCCAAGTCCAAAAAGGGTTGACCCATCCTTTCCTTAAGATATACGCCCTTCTCAGACACAAATCAAAACATAAGTAACCTAGCCGATTTTATCTCCATTGTCTTTCTTCATACTTTTATCGGAGAATTCGAGAGAAGTTTCATTTTTATTTCTAACACCAACATCTCACTTATTGGCAGAAATTGTTTTCCTTACAATTACCTAAACTTTTAATTTAATATTTTGCTCCTATTAATACTTATGAATCTCTATTTTTTAGTATAGTCAGACCTTTCTATATCAAGCAAATTCTCTTTTAACAAATTCTTTAGTTATATTTTACCTCTTTATAACAAACTTTCACCTATAAAATTGAGCATATTTACAAAATTACATTTTTATGACAATATTATATACTCGAATATTATAAATTATTATTTTATATACAACAAAAAATAATTTATTAATTATATTTTATATTGAAATAAAAGTTTAAACTGTTTTGTAAGTTCCAATAAGGAATTTGGAACGTCAAACCTCATGTGAACATAGAACAAGTGAAATTAAAGATGAAGTTCGAAAGTTTTTGTATTCTTCCATTTTTTAGACATTCCTTGTTGCGGTCAAACGCACATGCAAGTATACGCGGTTGTCAAGTAATAAAGTGACTAAAAGTCGGATGTCGAACCCACGGGGACTTGTGATTAACCATTAACTAAATTAGACTATCCTAATTATCTAAATAAAAATTAAACCTAAAAGTATATGACTCTAAACTAATTAAAATAAAAAGACTACAAATAATGAACTCTGAACAAAAGGATAGCAGATTTTTATGTTATCAATGCAATGAAAACGATCTAGGGTTATGGGCTATCTAACAATCATATTGTATTCTTCAATTGAATTGACTAACTAATTTATCTAGTTTATTAGTTGACAGGGTTAATATTGCTCATAAGAATCTGTCGAATTCTTACTCGCCTATTCAAGCTAAACCAACGCCTATATGTCTATAGAGTTACAATCAACAAGAACGTCTTTATAATTCCTGTAAATTAACCAAGCAAGACAATTATGTATATGTCTATCCTAACCGAGAATCCATTCCCCGATGCCCATGTTCAAGAATTTACTCTACTCAATCCTATATGTAATCTAGAATTTTCACTTTCGAGTTCAACTCTAGATTCGTAGATAGTATTTTATTGGTGATCGAGAAATCAAATAATTAAGCGCATGATTGAAAACTATTTCAAATAATCAAATAGTATCTTTAATCCCTCATAAAAACTATCTAGGAGATCTATCGTCGGGAAAAGTCCAATTTTTTTTTTCGATTTTTCTGATTTTTCACATTTAAAAAAAGAATAAAAAATTAAGCTACTATAACTACTACTAAATTACTACACAACTACAAAAATAAAAATAAGAAGCTAAAATAAAAAATAAGGAGTTAACATTTTTACTAACAAACTATTACTAATTATCTAAAGGAATTATCACACCCCACACTTAAAAGAGTGGAATGTCCCCAATGCACAAATAAAATAAAAATAACAAGGGTGAACAAGAAACTTCCTGAAAGGCCAAAGGCCGAAGCAATAGCAACTCACGGGATACTCAGACTTCTCCTAAGGATGGTTCTTTGTGTGGGTACCTCACACTAGTTCCAACCGACTAGCTCACTTTTGCACACTTTCAATAGCTTTCTTCCTATGCTCATAATCCTATAAAATAAAATAACACTACAAAAATAATAAAAATAATAAAATAGACATAAATAAAAGAAAGCAGTAAAGTTGGGTTGCCTCCCAACAAGAGCCTAATTTAACATCGCGGCACGACGTGAACCACTTTTGCTTCCACCTTGAACTTATGAATTTTACCCTTAACATGACATACAGTCTGCGGCTATGCTCCTTTGGTGGGGCTACAAAGATAAACATGCCAAGTAATAAATTTTTCACTATGTAATTCTCGGCGTTTAGATGAGGAATGTAATTTTTGCTTTTTTGGCACAACAAATTCAAGAATATAGACACTCTCATACTCACCCTTTGACTCCCTCATAGGCTCAGATGGCTCGATTACTATCTTACTATCTAAACACAATGTGAAAAAATAATTGGAATGAGGTCTAATGCGCCATAACTCATGAATTTTACTACTATTTGCATCCCCATATTTACACACACTCAAGTTTCCCAAAGTAATGTTATCTACTCCCTCACATGACTCTAGAGCACTCTTCTCAATATTGACATCTTCGAGAAAAACATGGTCTAGTGATTGGTATTCTCGTTTTAGCTCCTCAATTTGGTCTAGAAGATTTTTTTCAGCTTCACACAGCTGAATATTAAATTGTTGGGTGTTACACGCAGCAACCTTTGCACTCAAATCTTCATCTAAGTTATGTACAACCAAGCCAAAATTATTAATTTTATGTGCAAGTTCGTCTCTCTCCTTAGACCAATCATTCACCAATGTTATTAGAAGACAACGTCATTCCACATATTCGCATAATTGAGAATATCCATCCAAATACTAACCCTTACTCCCATATTCAAATTCAGATCTCCAACAAGTCAGGCCATGACAAGACCAAAAATACGAGTCATAAAAGTCTTTTGTCAACCAAGCGTCTTCATCAATAGCCTTACCTCCGTATATTTCATCCCCAGATGTCATGCTGAGAGAACTAGGCACACACTAAGAGAAAAATATCAAATACTTGTAAAAATAAAAATATATACAAAAAAGGATAAAATTAAAAGTCTAATCTAGAAAAATGGCTAATTTCGAAGTCCCCGGCAACGGCGCCAAAAACTTGTTGCAGCCAAACGCACACACAAGTGTATGTGGTCTTCAAGTAATAAAGTGACTAAAAGTCGGATGTCGAACCCACGAGGACTTGTGATTAACTATTAACTAAATTAGACTATCCTAATTATCTAAACAAGAATTAAACCTATAAGTATATGACTCTAAACTAATTAAAATAAAAAGACTACAAATAATGAACTCTGAACAAAAGGATAGCAGATTTTTATGTTATCAATGCAATGAAAATGATCTAGGGTTATGAGTTATCTAACAATCATATTGTATTCTTCAATTGAATTGACTGACTAATTTATCTAGTTTATTAGTTGACAGGGTTAATATTGCTCATAAGAATCTGTCAAGTTCTTTCTCGCCTATTCAAGTTAAACCAACGCTTATATGTCTATGGAGTTAGAATCAACAAGAACACATTTATAATTCCTGTAAATCAACGCTTATATGTCTAACCTAATCGCGAATCCGTTCCCCGATGCCCAGTTTCAAGAAATTGCTCTACTCAATCCTATATATAATCTAGAATTCCCACTTTCGAGTTCAACTCTATATTCGTAGATAGTATTTTATTGGTGATCAAGCAATCAAATAATTAAGCGCAGGATTGAATAAATAAACTAATACGATAAACTAAGAAATCAAAATCAATATTCGAATAACAATAGTCATGAAAGAACCACAACACTAGAACGTGAAGTTTAGCTCCACATAGACATGGTAGCAAAACAACAAATCATACAAAGAAACATAAAAAGATTAAGTTGGTGGAAGAAAAGATGAAACTCGACCTCCACGGCGGCTATGTGCTATCCCTTCATCAAAAGTTATATAAAAATTGTGTTTAAGGACTATTTATAAATGTAGGATAAAAATCTAGGCGAAATAATCAAGTCCAAAACCAAAAAGAAGACAAAATAAGCTTGAAACTCGGACCACGCGTCGTCACATGAATAGCGCGACGCACCTCGCGTCTACTCGCGCGTCGCAAGCCTTTACGCGAGAGACACTGGCTTGCGTCGCCTGCTCCTTCATTTAATTGCTGCCTAACTTTTCTTTTTCACGTTTTTTCCTCTTTTCCAATTGTTTTTTTGTTTACTGCTTCAATTTGTCTTCAATCATTGCATATCCATTAATTAAAATCATCCATTCTGGTAGTGTATAAAATACACATAAATTTTTTATGTTAATCTCAATTTCATTTTCAACGTACTTATATATAAAATAAATTAATTAAACACAAATATCATATAGTTTAGCATTAAAGCACCTAAAATATAAGATAAATAATGCACTAAAAATACATAGTTATAGCCAAACATCATTCCCCTTACCGTCCTTCAATATTATCATTCATGCCATACGGGTCTAAACTTCAAGCTATTACTTTTGAGATCTTAAATTTAAATATCAAAAGATTTTATAAGTGCGTAACAACGAATCACTGTAGCATGCAATAAAAACT
This sequence comes from Nicotiana tabacum, assembly GCF_000715075.1. Lineage (NCBI taxonomy): Eukaryota > Viridiplantae > Streptophyta > Magnoliopsida > Solanales > Solanaceae > Nicotiana > Nicotiana tabacum. The sequence goes on along the minus strand of NC_134082.1, from coordinate 177,937,749 downwards.
CCACAAACAAGATTGTCATACAGACGTTTGGCTCTACTAAAACAAATTTCCAACACTTTATAATTTGCTAACAATATTATTAATATTTACTATATATTTTTATTTGAAAAATATTTACTCAACCAAATACTGAAAATGTTTTCCACATGGTAGGACCTTTTAAAAATTTAAGCGCTTAGATAATCATAGTGTATTGGGAAAAAATTGAATTTATATTAAAAATGATGTGGCATGACACGTGGATTAGTTGATGGTCAAAGAACAACAATTGACTAAGAGGCACGGTGAAAACAGCCACGGGAAGAAGAATTTAAATAGGCACGAGACGATGTATAGATACGAGTCTCGTACCAATTTAAATTATTTACAGCCAACGGATTAGAAAGCATTGAAAGCAAGGATCAGATGACAGAAAGAAGTCCAAATTCATTATTAAATGTCTGATACGTTATAAAGTTGGTATTTAATAGGAATGATTGTATAACGGCTTATTTAATGTCATTTATTGTTCATGATTATATCATTAAAGCTGATGCTTTATTCCTTTACCTAGAATGATCTATAAAAGGAAGAAGTATCATCATTTGTAAGGACACGAAATACTATTGAGAATACACTGAAATACTTATCTATTTACCTTCTACCATTGTTCTCAAAAGTATTTTATTTTTTGTCTCCTAATTATCAGTAACCCGAATTTCTCTTTTAGCTTTGACCAAGGACTCAGATTTTTGGTGAAACAAATTGGTTCCGTTACCGGGAATCTGATAATCTTTCCTTTTAAGCTATATCTTATCTATTATCGTCACCATGTCAAACAATAATGCCGACAACAACAGTAACAACACATTGGGAAACCATGAGAATCAAATACATCAAAATCAAGATACTGTGGTTCCTTCTCCTTTAAATTCACCACGTCAATCTCGTGAAGGCACTCCTGTTACTGAATCCCGTGCTGATCAACAAGAGCAATCTGAACATTTTGAAGGAGTTACAACTGAAGCTTTGCAAAAGCTAATCGATGCACAAGTCGGCAAAGCTCTTCAGGCACTTGTTAGTCGATTGCCTGCTGCGCCACCTACATCGACTCCTAATAATAATACATTGGAGAACCCCCGTTCTGGTCTTGATAATTCTGGAAACGGAGCAACCCCCAGTGAACCACAAGAAGGGGGACCAGGTAATTTAAATAATTCATATTTGCAAAATTTAGTACTAACCTTGCAGAAACAGCTGAAGGAACAAAATGAGCGAATAGAACAAATCCCTGGAGTTCCACCTGTAATAAAAGGAGTAGACATGGACAAATACTCACAACAACCATGGAAGCCTAGTGTTGCTCCCCTTCCAATTCCGAAAAAATTCAAAATGTCTGACATCCCGAAATATGATGGTACTACAGACCCACGTGACTGCATTTACAACCGGCGTGAAAGGCAACGACTTAACCAAACAAGAAATTGAATCAGTATTGGTGAAGAAATTTGGAGAAACACTCACCAAGGGTGCATTAACCTGGTATTCTCTTTTATCTGAAAATTCTATTAATTCTTTTGCTGAGCTTGCAGATTCTTTTATTAAAGCACATTCGGGAGCACAAAAAGTTGAGAAAAGGATGGAAGATATTTTCAAAATCAAACAAGGGGATTCGGAGTTGCTTAGAAACTTCGTTGATAGATTCCAACGTGAAAGAATGACTCTACCTCGTGTGCCAGACAATTGGGCTGCTATAGCTTTTGCAAGTAATTTAAATGACAAAAGTTCTGAAGCCACGAGACGACTCAAAGAAAGTCTTCGAGAATTTCCTGCAACCACATGGAATGATGTTTACAACAGGTATAGCACGAAGCTGCGAATCGAAGAAGATACCGTACCTAAGCTCCATCATGAAGAAAGGGGCAGGCTTAGGAATAGTCCTCGTACCACCTGCGGGTGAGACCATTAGACAGGCTATAAAATGTCATTCTATAACTAACAATGAAGCAGAATATGAAGCTGTAATTGCAGGTTTAGAATTGGCACGAGAACTCGGCATAACACAGATTATAATCAAGAGTGATTCTCAACTCGTGGTTAATCAGATGCTGGGGACTTACACAGCCAGAGAGTCACGAATGCAAGAATACCTCACAAAGGTACGGGAGTTAATAAACCAATTCCAAACTTGGAAAGTAGTGCAAGTCCCAAGAGATGAGAATGTAGAGGCAGATGTTTTAGCAAACCTTGCATCCGCAGCAGACGTGGCAAACAATACAGATGCTTCAGTCATACATCTATTTCATTCCGTTCTTGAACCTGACAAAAATGAGGTAAATTTTAATCATCTAACATGGGATTGGAGAAATGAAATTGTTGCCTTTTTACAGCACGTAACCGTGCCTAATGACAAAGGAAAGGCTTACGCGCTTCGCAAAAAAGCTGCACGATATTGTTTATATCAAGGTAATCTTTATCGAAAGATGTTCGGCGGACCACTAGCAAGGTGTCTCGGCCCTTCTCAAACCGAATATGTCATGAGAGAAGTACATGAAGGACATTGTGGGAATCACGCAGGAGGACGGTCACTGGTAAGAACGTTAATTCGCACAGGATATTATTGGCCTAAGATGGAAGAAGAGGCAACCAGTTTCGTGTCCAAATGTGATAAATGTCAAAGGTACGGCAATAATATGCACAGACCAGCTGAGTTACTACATCCTGTTTTAGCCCCTTGGCCCTTTATGAAATGGGGAATGGATATCGTAGGTCCACTTCCACAAGCAAAAGGTCAGGTAAAATTTCTACTTGTACTTACAGATTATTTCACTAAATGGGTAGAAGCAGGGGCATTTAAACAGGTACGAGAAAAAGAAGTTAAAGACTTCATATGGCGAAATATAATATGCCGCTTTGGAGTACCAAATGAGATCGTATGTGACAATGGACCACAGTTCATTGGAGCACAAGTTACAGAATTTCTTCGAAGTTGGCAGATCAAAAGAATAACTTCTATGCCATATCATCCAGTGGGGAATGGACAAGCGGAATCAACTAACAAAGTTATTATCAATAACTTGAAAAAGAGGTTACAAGATTCAAAAGGTAATTGGCCTGAGGTGTTACCCGGAGTACTATGGGCTTATCGTACAACGACCAAAACAGGCACTGGAGAAACACCATTTCCGATGGTTTATGGTACGGAAGCCTTAATACCAGTTGAAATAGGTGAGCCAAGCACACGGTACGATCAGACAACAGAGGAATCCAATAATGAAGAGATGCGGGTTAGCCTAGATTTACTTGAAGGAAGAAGAGAAGCTGCTTTGATAAGGATGGCAGCACAAAAGCAAGTAATAGAACGATATTACAACAGGAAAGCACGCCTCAGATTTTTCAAAATTGGGGACTTCGTGCTTAAAAAGGTGTTCCAATCTACAAAAGCTGTTAACTCAGGAAAGCTAAGTCCAACATGGGAAGGACCATACAAAGTCCGTGGCATTACGGGAAAAGGAGCATACCAGTTGGAAACAATGGATGGTAAAGTTTTACCCTCACATTGGAATGCTGTCCACTTAAAAAGATATTACTTTTAAGAAAGTACCTACGGTCAGGTATCATCATGTAAAAATTCTTCTCTTGGTTTATTAATATTTTCCTAACGATTTTAGATGCTAGGCTAAATATTCTAACTTGTGCCAAATGATGAGTCACAACCTGCAAGGCAAAATGGAGTATGCTTAAATTCCTAGCCCAGGGTTACAATTAATCTGATGGAAATACACACGAGTTAGGCAGTCTTCATCTATAATCACACCGTCGAGTCCCGTATATCTTTCTGTTTTAGGAAAAGGGCCAAAGTAAAAGAAATAAACAAGTGTTCGAGGCTTCATACTTCACCGCTCAAACACTTGGGGGACTACATATTATACACAGATAGGTGCAAAGAAACAGATATGAGTATCGAATAAAAATCGGCCACAAAGAAGCAAGTGTTGAGAAGAAGTTACGAAGTCTTCAGCATTCATGAGAACAACAGAGTCATCTCTCAAACTCATAAACAAAGTCACCTCTCAAACCCTTCTTAACATGTAAAGATAGGGTCATGACTATGTACTGAAACAGGTTATAAAAAAAACCTTGTTTAGTTTATGTTATTTACAAATCTGTTACAAGAAAAACAGTTACGAGAAAAGTTGTAGATGTATTGTAATACATGTAACAGTCAAACACTTGTTAAAAGTTTATTAATGAAAACTTGCCAAAGTTGTTTCATACAAAACGTGTGTTTTCCTATTACTTTCGTCGTATTGTAACACCATTATGAAGTTGAGACGTCTTCTTCATTAAGTGTCGATAAAATAAAAGGGCCCTCTTTTATAAGCCTCATGTCAATAAGTCATGGGAAGAATCATAAAGCATTTTCAAAGGATAAAATTGCTAAACTATTCTATAAGTCCTAAATAAGTAAAGAAAAGGCAAGAGTAGAACACATTGAAGTACTAATAAAACTTCTTGATATAATTAAAAAGACTAAGTAGAAACTTAGTCAATAAAAGTTTATACAATTGCCCCATTATGATAACTGGGGACTTTCACCAAAAAATCCTTTTAAAAAAACTAAGGGATAAAACCATCATTCAATTAAGGGGATTGTCACGGAAGCTTCAACTTCCACAGACTGGGTTGTAGAAGTTTCACCCTTTGAAGCTGGAATAGCAACATTTTCAGGAACTTCAAGGGCAGGAGAAGGAGTATCAGTAGACTGTTGGCTTTTCTCGATGGTATCTATGACTTTGGCCAGTTCAGACTGCAAGTCAAAACCCTCTTGAGCAGCTTCCGTCAAAGCATCACGACGAGAATTCAGAAAAGCCCAACTCACTTCTATGTTAAAATTTTCCTCTAGAAGTCCATATTCCTTTTCCCACATAGCAAGATTGTTTTTTAAAATTTGATTTTCAGCTAAATGGGAATCAAGGGAAGCTTCAAGAGAAGCATGAGAACTCTTCAAGGCTTGAATCTCGTCAGAAGAAGTCTGTAAGTCAGCCTGAGCTTGAGTCAAGCTTTGCACTAACTCTCCTGCATATTCTTCCTTTTTAGCCAAAAGTGCCTTCAGCTCTCTAACTTCTTCACTAGCTCTGGATAATTGTTCTGACAAAGAGCATTCCAAAAGCTCTTTGTCTCTTTTCAATTGGCTTGAAGAGGCTTTGACTGTTGCCAGTTCAGAAGTTAAACCACGGTTTTGCTGCTCTAGGAGGTTTTTATCTTCTTGCAACTCTTCTATAGTCCCTTGAGCATTTTCGAACTGCTCCTTCCAGTTGGTTGCTTCAAGTTGGGCTCCCCTAGCTATTTTCTCAGCCTCGTGGACAGACTTTTCAGACTCACGAGCTTTTCTTTCCAGTAAGAAAATTCTTCTCATTAATTCCGTGCTAATAAGGTTAGCCTACAGAGGTAAGTCATGGAAATGAGAAATTGAAGATAATTTTAAAAAAAAGAGAAAAAAAACTTGTTGGTTGAAATACCTTCAAAGTAGAATGAACTACGTCGTTCATCAAAGTTAAGCAGCTATGGCTCTCCATCTTCTTCTTCTCGATATCTCCAATAAGAGGTTCGAGCCAAACATCGGCTCTGCCGGTTTTTGTCAAGAGGCTATGATTGGCAGGAACCTCCAAAGTAACACTTCTCATTGTTATATTTCTGCTGCTAGAACCTGTCTCTGTTTGATGAACAGAGGGAAGAGGAGCAGCGGAAGGAATGGAGGGAAAAGATGTAGAAACCAACACCGGAGCAGAAGCATGTGCGGTTGAAGCAGCCAAGGGAACAGATATAGGAGCAGTAGAAATTGGCAAACAAACGGAAGTTGTTAAAGCTTGTAAAGAAACACTTACGGCTGGCAGAGGAATGGAGGAAATAGGAACAAATGAGGAAAGAGGAGCTTCATCAAAAACAGGTCCGAGCTCGCCACTCCCGAAACCACTGTCAAAAAGGTGCTGAATTGACTCATTATTATCTCTTGGTTCGGCATCCTCATCAGATTGAATCAAAACAGGCTCGGTGGCGGAGTTAAGGTGAAAACCCCATGGCGTATTAAGTTGGGATGGTATAGATGAATGAGATGAGAAAAGGTGAAATTGACAATGGCCTTGGATGATAAATATCTCAAACAAGCCACTGTTCTCTACACCAATGGACCAATTTGGGCCAAACAAATTGTAAAGAAACGACAAAAATTGAGAATAACTGGATCAATCGGAGGATTAAAACCTAAAGTGAAGGGGTAAGTGTAAACAGAAGAATACCCATTTCTAAAAGAGGAAATTCTTTGATTTGGAGAAGGAATTGACATTTGGAGACTATCCTTCCAGTTACAATCTCTTCTTATGGTGGGGATTGTAAGCTCGGTTACTAATGTTGGGTAAGTATCGGCTCTTTCTAAATTTTTAATTTGTTTTTGAAGAGACGTTTTGTCACTTTCAAAAGACAAATCGCCGGGAACTATATCATCAACTGAGGGTTCTTGAGAAGTATCAAGAATTTCCCTACTTTTAGAAGAAGGGGCTTTTGGGATAAAACTCCTTGAAGAAGAACCAGAGGAGCCGCCTCGCGTAGATTCTAACCCTGTTCGAAGCCTACTTCCTCCGCTTCTTCTGTGTCTAACAGGGGCGTTGGGGAACTAATCTAGAATTGGAACTTTTTTACGGTTAGGGTTTGAAGAAGACATTGTTAAGAAGAAAGTATGTGCTGAAAATTTGTGAAGAAGACAAAGGAAGACAAAGTTATGTGTAAAATGAGAACCGTCAACTTTTAAAGTATAATGATGAAAAGCCTATAATAAAGGTAGCTATCACTTCGTAAATAGTGAGAATGAAGAAGTCTCGAAGAAGGGTATGAATAGCGGAATCAATTATAAAATGACACATGGACAGAACATTAAATGGAAAAGACTGCTGAGACGTTAGTACTGTCATGAGCATTAATTGTGGCAAAAGTTCTTTTTACATGAAGATCCACTTCCCAATTATTTAATTGATAAAAAAAATGGAAAGTGAGGGGACTATCTGTATTGGGAAAAAACTGAATTTATATTAAAAATGATGTGACATGACACGTGGATTAGTTGATGGTCAAAGAACAACAATTGACTAAGAGGCACGGTGAAAACAGCCACGGGAAGAAGAATTTAAATAGGCACGAGACGATGTATAGATACGAGTCTCGTACCAATTTAAATTATTTACAGCCAACGGATTAGAAGGCATTGAAAGCAAGGATCAGATGACAGAAAGGAGTCCAAATTCATTATTAAATGTCTGATACGTTATAAAGTTGGTATTTAATAGGAATGATTGTATAACGGCTTATTTAATGTCATTTATTGCTCATGATTATATCATTAAAGCTGATGCTTTATTCCTTTACCTAGAATGATCTATAAAAGGAAGAAGTATCATCATTTGTAAGGACACGAAATACTATTGAGAATACACTGAAATACTTATCTATTTACCTTCTACCATTGTTCTCAAAAGTATTTTATTTTTTGTCTCCTGATTATCAGTAACCCGAATTTCTCTTTTAGCTTTGACCAAGGACTCAGTTTTTTGGTGAAACACACAGTCCACTATCAACCGTAATTTTTCTTGCTGTTTGACTAAATCGTAAAGTTTATTTCCACCCAAAGTCATCCAAAAAGGGATAAAATAAAATCATTTACCATTCATATCTTTTTAAATTTACATTGTCCTTGTCATGTAAACCGGCCTATCAGACCTTCTTGATATATATGATTTGATTAAAAATAAACACACACGTTAAAAACGAAACTTGTTCTTAAGCATCGTGTATTAGTCGACGAAAAAAGAATCATATGTTACTGATTAATTAACTGCATTTTCAGATACCAATGATTAATTTGCTGTATTTGATGATAAATATTGCTCCACTGTCTCACTAATATGAAAGTTTGACCTTAATTATTATTGAGATGGATGTGTGGTCATACCAGGAAAGACAAAGATAAAAAATAAAGTTATTAAGGACAAGGTGAGAGTGACATTTGTGGAAGCCAAGTTATGGGAATCGAGGCTGCGATAATTTAGGCATGTGAAGAGGAGATATGTAGATGCCCCGGTCAGGAGGTGTGAGAGTTTGACCATGGCAGACTTGAAGAAGAGCAGGGGTAAGCCTAAGAAGTATTGGGGAGAGGTGATTAGGCAGGACATGTCGGTGCTTCACCTAACCGAGGACATGACTAACAATAGAAAGGTGTGGAGGTCGATGATTAAGGTGGTGGGTTGACAGGTAGTTGCGAGTTTTTTATAGGTTCACCAGTAGTATTAGTAATATTCTTGCTGTGGGTTGAAAGTTACTTCCTTCTAGTTTGTTATTGTATCTGGTACTTTGCAACCACATCCTTTGTTTTTGTAAATTGCTACCGGGATTATTGCTCTTTGATTGTTACTATTTGATGCTACTTTTTCTCCTCCTTATCACCTTTCTCCTCCTCTTTCCTCCTCTTCTTCTTCCCTATTCTTCCTTTCCTTTTTCTTCAGTCGAGGGTTTATCATAAATAACCTCTCTACCTCTCCAGGTAAGTGTAAGGTCTGCGTACTCACTACCCTCCCCAAACCTCACCCGTGGATTTTATACTGGTTATGTTATTGTTATTTTGTTGTTGTAGTCACGGTAATGAGAGTTTTAACAACTCTCTGAACAAATGCAAATGTTTACGAGTATCCTAGATGCTGTGAATTCATGACGTACATGTATTTTTGTATATTATTGGGAGACTAATGAAATATGAATTACGTACGTGCTTATCAAATTAATATTACCACATGTAGTTCAATAAAGTTAAAATATTTATGGATCTCTCTTAAAATATTAAGCTAATTATTAATGCTGTAAATTATCATGGTAAAGTTTAATAGATTTAATTTTGACTCTAAAAATTGTATAAAGTAGTTCCATAATTTAGGATAAAAGGAAGTACAAACTACAAAGTATAGCTTATAGATGGACATGAGAGTTTCTTTAGCTTAAATGCCATTAAACCTATACAGTTTTTGATGATAACAGAAAAGTACAGCATGCTGAAATATAATTAATGACGACAGAGGTGATCCATATGGTACGTTGTACACAACTATTCGATCTTCATTTTTATTAGTTGTCATAATTTTTTAAGATCCAATCAATGTGGTGATGTTTCTATTGCATCTCGAGGAAAATTTTATTTTGTGTCTCATACAACTACACTAATTGTATGAGTCATTTATCTCATAGTTTTGTGGACTTAGAAGTGTAAGATTGTAGTCCACAAATTTGTGAGACAAAAAAGAGTCTCATATAACTAGTATCAGTTGTATGAGACACAAAATAAAACTTCTCTGCATCTTCATGTCGTGGTTCATGGAATATAAATCACAAGACTTTCCAGGACATTCAAAAGCTCTGGAATTCTCCAAACCAAGTCATTTTCCTTGAGGTAAATTTCAATAAATAAAATTGCAGACAAGAAAGTGTCAGGCGTTTGCCTTGATTTTCTTATCATATTTGATTTTCTTTTTGCTTTAAGAAAGGGCAACATATTTATCATACTGGATATTTTTTTCCTAAAAGGAATTGTAACTAGTTCTTTTTCTTGGAGGAAAAGATTTCGGACTTCTACAAATTGAGGATCATTCCTTTTCATTTAGTAGCATCCATAATGTAGCCATAAGGGGTTTGAAAGTCTTATTTATGGAAAAATCTTTTTTAAACAAGTGTTATCCTACCACTTGTGTGTGCCTCTTTTGTGAGGTTGTTCTCTCGATATATTGTACTCTTTTTTATATAGTAGATTGATCATCTTCGTCTATAGATGTTGCTCAATTAACTGAACCACGTTAAATATTTGTGTTATATTGGTAAATTTCTAGTTGTTGTCTAATTTGTCTGTTTACCCTAAAATTCGAGTAACAATTAAACTTATATTGTGGTTTTATGGATATGTGATTCAATCCAATACCAATTGATAAATAAGGAATTAAATAGATAAATTAGAGAATAAAATAAATCAAACCAGCGTGCAAGCCAAATATCGACCTCGACCTATGATAGTCTCAAGGTATGATAATAAGAATAGCAAATGATTATGCAACTCTGATGAACAGTAAAGTGAAATAGCAAGAAAGTAATGAGTGTATATATTCTTCTCAGTGAATAATGATGATTACAAATGAATGAGATCCCCCTTTATATAATAGGGGAATCCTAAATAAAGTATTCTTTTAATTATAGTAGAAAATCATATTAACATCTAATTAACCGCTATAGATTGATCCGTTTCGAGATTCACGCCACGATCCTCGACCAATCACAGATATCTCGCCTTTTCCGTTATTAGGCTATGCCGATGCCACACGAGGTCTGCCTCTTTCTGATTGCAATCGATGTCTACCCCGATCCGTACTCGACGTCCCAGCTCTTCGACATGATGTTCCTACCCCGACCATAGAGTGAAATTGGGTAGCCCTGATTTCTACTGTATACAGATAGTCCCCTCGTTTCTCAGAGTAAAACGATTAGAAACGACTTGAGCCTCGATTTTCTAGATACCTCGAGAATGATGTCATCCCCGTAACATAAGCGGTCGAGGTGACAAAAATGTCCCGTCAGTTCCCCAAACCATTAAAGCTTGCCAGTAACGGTCGGCCACTAGCACCACCGAACCGTCGCTGTGAGTCTATAAATTTAGGCTCTTTGATTAAAATTAATTTTTACTTTTACCTCCACCAAATTTTCTAAGTTCCCTACTCTCTCCATCTCTTCTCTTTCACCACCCATTGAATCAACTTAGTTAGCAAAAAAACACCAATTTTTATCTCTTTTCGCTTACCTTTACCTGAAACAATGGCGAAAACTTCCAAGACCGTCCCGCAAAAGGAGAAAGCTTCTTCCTCTTCTTCCCGGCCGGCCGGTGACAAAACGCCGGTGGAACCGCTCCTCACGAGTACGTTCTCGACCTTTGTGTCCTAAAAACCGACTTTAAAGTTGAGAATCCTCTGCTGGTCCCCGACCGATGTGAACATGTATCGAGATATATCTGCTCGATAATGGCAAAATAGCTCGAGACTATAAAGAAGGACTGCAACTGGGGGGCCGAGGTCGTGGTTCAAATCCCTGCTCTTGCAGAGAGTATCACCACTCACGTTGAGGGGTTTCTAACGGTATAGACTTACCCCTTCACATTGGGTCCTCTTGACCCAGTCATCGTTGAATTTTGCAAGACATATCAGGTTACCCTCAGCCAGGTGCATCCCTCGTTCTGGCGCATAGTGATCATGCTCCGTTTCTTATCTGGCAAGGCCAAGGGGTTGGAATTCACTCTCAGCCACCTAATCTGACTGTATTGACCTTGACTTTTTCGAGGATTAATCAAGCTCCAACACCGATCAACGAAGTCCTTTTTTGCAAGCATCGATGAGGACAAAGAACGAGGTTGGATGAGCCGATTCATGCTGGTAAGGACCTGCGACCTCATCCCCGAGGAGAAACTACCGTTCCCCGAAAAGTGGAACTTTGATCGTAAGTATTAGCCATTAACCTTCGTACTCTATTTTTTGCTTTGTGTAACACTTTCATCTATTATGCAACGGTTGCCTGGATGCCTCACGTGGACCCCAACCTTGAAGATTGGGTTCGGAAGCTGGCTGTAACTTCCTCCCATGCCGAGCGTTGCTGGCGTGACTTGGCAAGGGGCAGATGGGAGGCTAAAAATTATGGTATGTTTATCCTGTATGCTTTTCGAGGTCTTTTTATGAAACATTTCCTTTTACATATACTTGACTCCCATTTATGCAGGCCTCAGGGATGTTGCTAAATTAAGGTCGGCCCACCTAGGGAAGAGGTAGTTCCCAAACCAGCAAAGGACAAGAAGATGAGAAGGGCCTCGTATTCTGATACCCCAGAGCCTAAGAAGAGTAAGGCTCATAAGCTGAAGGACGACTCTGCTTCTCTGTCTGTCGACGTAGCCCAAAAGCTACAACATGAAAAGGAGGAGGGGGAGGACGCCAGTTGTGAGATGGTGCCTCGAAATAGGGGGAGCATCGAAGCTCCAAAAATAGTTGGGACGGTGATGGTCGAGGGGACTCATCCTCGGACTGAGAAGATCTCGGAAGGTACTCTGAGCAAAGGCCTCGAGCCATCGGGGGCCAAAGATATTTCCTTCCGTGATGAACAAATGGCAAGTGTGCCCGAAGGGTTCGGTAGTAGGGCTCTTTAAAGGGGGAGAGTGCCCCAAGTGACTTGCTTGGGGCAATCACTATTGATAATTCGCCGTCCGACCCAGAATATTCTAAAGGGCAATTTTGGGAGGCTCGATCTATGGAGAACCCCGATGTAGGAACGACCCACGATGGGGAAGACATATTCCGTGGCTACCTTGTGGGGGTCGATGATGTTTCTGACCTAGATGCGATAATGGTTTTTTATGAGGATCATCGTATCCTGAACCAGGTAAACTTCATTCCCCGTTATTACGTTTGCTTTTATTTCCTTCTTGCTAATTTCTTTCCTTTCTCCATAGGCTGTGGTGCTTCATCGGGAAGCGTTCACCAAGTCCAGGCCGAGCTGAACCGGTGTGAGACTAATCTCAAGAAGCTTACTAAGAAGGTAGACGCCCTCAAATGCCTCTATATTACGAAAAAAAGAAGATTAGGGACCTCAGAGCAAACTTGGCCTAGGCACGTAAGGAAGAGGCCGATCTAGATGCGCATGTAACTATCCTTTTAAAATGTACGATCTCGACTCAACTGTGGAGACTAATACTTCAATATCTCAGTTGCAGCAAAAGCTGGAAATGATCGAGCTGCTCTGAGGGGAAGTCGATCAAATCAAAGCCGACTACAATCGGTGTAAGGAGAACATGGGCCGCCTTGCTGCGAAGAAAGAGGATTCCTTGGCCAAATTGTCATGACCAAGGTCTAACTTTGAGGCGTCAAAGATAAAAGTTCAACCCAGGCCAAAGGGATCGAGGAACTCGAAGCTGAGCTTGCTGAGGCCAAGACGGAGGTCAGCAAGACGAAGATCGTGGCTGATAAGTCCATAGCCATGTATTTGGCCGATGCCGAGGCTGCTCAGATGTAGCTAAGAGAGGCTTCCGATCGAGAGCGACAGAGCAATGACTTGGAGAAGTGCCAATCCCGGAGGGAGACTCTCAAGGAAATCCACGCTCAAGGTTTTGACCTCTCTAAAAAAATAGCTCAAGCTAAGGCGCTTGAAGCCGATGCCAGGTTGTTTGTCTCCTCCAACAATGATGACGATGATGAAGGCTGCCAAGGCATGTCCGGTAATGATGAGGGGCCCGAAGGAGAAGCTGCCCCCGAGGGAGAAACTAGCCTCGGGCATAGTTAGGATTTTATTTTCCTTTTTGTAAGACATATGTCGGTCTCTTGTACATATCCTTCTTCATCAATATACAAAAGAATGTTTCTCTTGAATGCCTTCTCGATCTTTATAAACATGTTTTTTGCCTTGTAAATTTTTTAGCACAATCTTATGCTTTGAATGGTGCGTTCGAGACTTTGGTTTTGGGTGGCTTCCTCGAAGCCACCATAGTCGAGTTCAAATAAGGTTCGAACTTGAGGCATAGGCCCTTTAGGGTTTGTGTCGGTTAATGGTGAGTCCCCGAGCCATAGTCAAGTTATCCTTTATTTGGGCTCGGGATAGTCGAACCTCTTGGTTCAGATGGAGTGAGAATAAGATCTCAAACTCTAAGTGTATTGGCCCTTAGGCTCTTTAGATCTGGCCGATATGGCCTCTAAAAGAGGACTATTACTTCCCTCTTTCGGCTTAAAATACTTAGTAAAAATTTCTTTATGTTTTAGCATGTATTTTTTCCCTGTTGGGTTTTTTGAGGGTTCGATGTCGATTGAAACCCCTCTGCCTTTTGTGCCTTAGCACGTTTGTGTGAAGATAATTTGACATCTCTTAAGGTTTTTTGAGGGCTGAGTTTATCGAAGCCCTTTTGATTATTTGCCGAGGGTAGCATTTTTTAACCGATTTTTTTAAATAATTTGAAGTCCTATTGTGATTGCGGGATTCAGACATCTTCGAGCCACATTAATTTGGCTGTAGCCTTTAGGTATGCCTCTTAGGCTTATTTCCCAATAACACTTCGTACTTGTTCGAAGTGTTAGTCCCCGAGAATGATGGCCTTGGCCTATAGATCGAGGGGTGCCTCTTAGAGGTCTTATGAATTCGAGCTTAGATAACTCGAATATGTCGATCATCAACAACAGTCCCCGAGTGTTCGAGCCATATTTGCGCTTGGCCCTTGAGCTATTTTTCACAAAGTCATAAGTATAGAGCTCGTATAGTTGAAATATTTTTCGAGACACAAGATATTTGATATAGAAAGAATGCTTCTTTGAATAATTTATACATGCGTACATGTTTTTCCATCGGGGTTCGACTAATTTATATGGACACGGTTCATTCGACCGTTTGGCCCATTACAAAGTTTCCCTATCGAAACCCTTCGACATGAAGTACTTTCCTCGAAAATATAATATCCGAGAGTGATTCCCCCAGTATTCGAGGATTATTGTAAAGAAGCTTGGATTCTGCTGAATATTCCTCACGTAACACATAATTGTTGCCTCATTAAAAACCTTGCCGGAACCCATTTGGGATAAAAACCGATCTAAGAGAAAAAGAGTGCAACGCATGCTTTAAAACCTAAAGTCTTCATGTTGAAGAGTTTCTCAACGTCTTCGACCGAACACATGAAATAGGTTAGTATAAAATACAAATAGAATAAGGGGAAAGTCATACCTCAGAAATAATATTGTTTGAGGAGTGGTACATTTCAATTATTTTGCAACTGTTCACCCTCCATTGTGCCAAGTTTGTAAGATCCCTTTCCGATGATACTAAGGACCCGATATGGTCCTTCCAAATTTGGGCCTAGTTTCCCTTCGTTTGCTTCTCGAGTATTGAGAGTGATTTTCCTCAAAACTAAGTTCTCGATTCTGAAATGGCGAAGGTTGGTTCTTCTATTATAATATCTCTCAATTCTTTGCTTTTGCGCAGCCATCCGAACGAGAGCAGCTTCTCGTTTTTCATCTAATAGTTCGAGGCTAGTATTCATAGCCTCATGATTTGATTCTTCCGTCGTATGTCGAAATGTGGCGCTAGGTTCTCCGACTTCAACCGGAATCAAGGCCTCGAAGCCATATACTAAGGAGGACGGGGTTGCCCCTGTATTGGATTTCGATGTTGTTCGATATGCATAAAGAACCTCGGGTAGAACTCTCTCCATTTCCCCTTGGCGTTGTTCAATCTTTCCTTTAGATTCTAAATAATAGTTTTGTTCGTTGACTCGGCCTGTCCGTTTCCACTTGGATGATAAGGCATCGATAAGATCCTTTTTATTTTATGTTCTTCGAGAAACCTCGTTACCTTGCTGCCGATAAATTGCTTTCCGTTGTCGCATACGATTTCGGCAGGTATCCCGAATCGGCACACAATGTGATCCCAGATGAAGTCTATAACTTCTTTTTCTCTGACTTTTTCGAAGGCCGGTGCATCCACCCATTTAGAGAAACAGTCAGTCATAAACAAAATGAATTTAGCTTTACCTGGAGACATTGGCAGGGGCCGATGATATCCATACCCCATTTCATGAATGGCCATGGAGATAGGACTGAATGAAGTTGTTCTCTGGACTGATGGATCATCAATGCAAACTTTTGACATTTATCATATTTTCGAACAAACTCCTTAGTGTCTTTTTCTATGCTATCCCAGTAGTATCCTACTCTAATGATTTTGTAAATCAACGATTCGGCGACGGAGTGGCTCCGACAAGTGCCTTCAAGGACCTCTCGTAAAATATAATCGGTGTCCCCTAGTCCTAAACATACTGCCAATGGTCTATCAAATGTTCTCCTGTATAATGTTCCATTTTTAGTCAATGTGAATCGGGCATCTTTGGTTCGTAGGGCCCTCGATTCTTTAGGATCCGATTTGAGCTTTCCATTTTTTAAGTACTCAATGTATTTATTCCTCCAATCCCAAGTTAAGCTTGTGGATTTTATCTTAGCGTTACCTTCTTCGACCACGGATCTCAAGAGTTGGACGATAGTCCCCGGGCTGATCTCGTCTTCCTCGACCGACGATCCTAAATTTGCAAGTACATCGGCCTCACTGTTTTGTTCTCGAGGTACATGGTCTAAAGTCCACTCCTTGAAACGGTGCAAAGTTACATGCATCTTGTCCAAATACCTTTGCATTCTATCCTCTTGAACTTTGAAGCTTTTGTTTACTTGGTTCACCATTAATAAAGAATCATACTTGGCTTCAATGACTTCTGCTCCCAAGCTTTTAGCTAGCTCGAGACCTGCAATCATGTCCACGTACTCGGCCTCATTGTGAGTCAATCTATAAGTTTTGATAGACTGCCTAATAGTTCTACCTATGGGCAGCTTCAAAACGATGCATATCCCGGACACTTCACATTAGAAGTGCCGTCTGTGAAAAGGGTCCATACCTCCGATGATGTGCCCGATTTTAACAAGAGTTCCTTTTCAACTTCGGGTATGAGGGTTGGCGTGAAATCGTCCACGAAGTCCGCTAAAAATTGAGAGTTGATGGATGTTCGGGGTTGATACTCGATATCATACCCACTGAGTTTGACGTCCCATTTTGCCAATCGGCCCGACAGTTCGGGCTTATGCAAAATATTACGAAGTAGGTAAGTGGTTAACACACATATGAGGTGACATTGAAAATATGACTTTAACTTTCTAGTAGCGTTTATCAGTGCAAGTGCCAATTTCTATAAGTGTGGATATCTAGTTTCTCCTTCTCGTAAGGTCCGACTCACATAATAAACGAGAAATTGTGTACATTGTTCTTCTCGAACTAGGACACCACTTACCGCGATTTTCGACATAGCCAAGTACAATTAAAGTTTCTCATATGCCTTTGGAGTGTGAAGTAGTGGAGGGCTCGACAGGTATCGCTTTAATTCCTCTAATGCCTGATGGCACTCCGGGGTCCAGGAGAAATCGTTCTTCTTTTTTAGTAGAGAGAAAAATTTATGGCTTCAATCCGACAACATTGAGATGAATCGGCCTAAAGCAGCTATTTGTCCAATCAGCCTCTGCACGACTTTTACACTGTCCACAATGGTGATGTCTTCAACGGCCTTGATTTTATCAGGGTTGATCTCGATCCCCCAATTTGACACCATGAAGCCCAGGAATTTTCCCGAACCGACCCCGAAAGCACATTTCTTGGGGTTGAGTTTCATGTTATATTTCCTCAAAATCTCAAACGTTTCCTGCAAATGAGCCAAATGGTCCTCTACGCACAGAGACTTAACTAGTATGTCATCAATATAAATTTCCATTGACTTATATTTTCTTCGAACATCTTACTTAGGCGTTGGTAAGTAGCTCCCGCATTTTTTAGCCCGAAGGGCATTACATTATAACAATATGTTCCATACTTGGTAATAAATGAAGTCTTTTCCTGGCCGTCCGGGTTCATTTGAATTTAATTGTACCCGAAACATGCATCGAGAAAGGTAAGGATCTCATGGCCAGTCGTGGCGCCAATCATGCGATCGATGTTAGTAATGGAAAAAAATCTTTGGAGCATGCCTTGTTTAAATCTTTATATTATACACACATTCTAAGTTTGTTCCCTTTTTAGGGACTACGACTACATTGGCTAACCATTCCGGATACTTCACCTCCCGAATGGACCCTATTTTGAGAAGTTTAGTTACCTCATCCTTTATGAATGCGTGCTTTATCTCGGACTAGGGTCTTCTCTTTTGCTTTAATGGTTTTAACCTAGGGTCCAGGCTTAGCCGATGTGTTGTTACCTCTGGTGGGATCCCTGTCATGTCTAAATAGGATCAAGCAAATCAATTCATGTTATCAATAAGAAATTGATTAAACTTTTTCCTGAGTTTGGGAGTTAATCCTGTTCCCAGGTATACCTTTCGCTCGGGCAGGTGCTCTATCAATATAACCTGTTCCAGATCTTTGATCGTTGATTTGTTGGCATTGGAATATTCGAGAACAATAAAGGTTCGAGGGGTTAAGAAATCCTCCTCTTCTTCTTCCATCTCCTGCTTCCCGATTCGGTCGAGGCTTGTGGCTGTGATTGCTATTTGACTTCCTGTTTACCTTTGATGTTCGACCTTTCCGAGGTTGATAACATCGATACCGATGTTACCTCGTCGACCGCAAATATTTCCTTTGCAACTTGTTGCTCCCCGTATACTATTTTTACACCGTCCAACATCAGGAATTTTCATCATTTGGTAGAGAGTCAAAGGGACTGCCCTCATATTGTGGATCCAAGGCCTTCAGAGTAGGGCATTGTAATTCATGTCACCCTCGATCACGTGGAACTTGATATCTTGAATGGTTCCAGCCACGTTCACCGGTAAAGTAATCTCCCCTTTAGTTGTTTCACTGGCGATATTGAAGCTCTTTAAGAAATGAGCTGCGGGCACGATTTGATTTTGCAGGCCGAGCTGCTCCACGACCCTTGATCGAATGATATTTGCCGAGCTACCTGGATCCACTAAAACATGCTTAACTTGAACTTTATTTAATAAGATAGAAATTACCAGGGCGTCATTGTAGGGCTGAGAAATGCCTTCTGCTTCTTCGTCGAATGATAAGAAGCCCTTGGGCACATTATCCCGGGTCCGTTTCTCCCTAGTAATTTATACCTTAGTGCATTTGAATACGGGCACTTGTGAAATATTGACCCCGCCGACGATCATATGAATGACATGTTGAGGTTCCTCCTATTCATTTTTCTTATTGGCGTCTCTTTCTTTGAAATAATTCTTGGCTCGATCGCTAAGGAACTCTCGAAGGTGGCCTTCGTTGAATAGACGGGCTACCTCCTCCCTTAATTGCCTGCAATCCTCGATCTTGTGACCATGCATGCCATGATACTTGCACATCAAATTTGGATTTCTTTGGGAAGGATCGGTCTGAATGGGTTTGAGCCACCTAGTATCTTTGATCCTTTCGATTGCCGATACAATGCCCGGTGCGTCAACGCTAAAGTTGTATTCTGATAACCGAGATGACTCTATGGGATCACCATACTTATCAAAACCACTTTTTCTCATAAGTCCCCGAGAATTCTATCCTCGATCACTTCTTCGATCATTCTGGGCGGAATTGCGTCCTGAACCATTGTTCCTTCGATCTGCGGTATATGGTTGATATCGTTCCCTGTTCGACCTTGGCTCCCTATCGACGTCCCTCTAGGTTTTAACTGTTGACCTGTTTGGATGTTCTAACCCGGAAGGAGCTCCTAATTGGTCGTCCTCGACCCTGATCTTTGATTGATATCGATTGTGTACATCCGCCCAAGTTACAGCTGGATACTCTATCAAATTTTGTTTCAACTGACGTGATGCTATCGAACTCCACTCGTTCAACCCTTAGGTGAAAGCTTGAACAGCCCAATCATCTGTGACCGGTGGCAACTCCATGCGTTCCATTTAAATCGGGATACAAACTCCCTCAGCATTTCGTTATCCCTTTGTCTTACTTTGAAAAGGTCCGATTTTCTTGACGCGACTTTTATGGCCCCGGAGTGTGCTTTTACAAAAGAATCTGCTTACATGGAAAATGAGTCGATGGAATTTGGCGGCAGGTTGTGATACCAAATCATTACTCCCTTTGAAAGGATCTCTCCGAACTTTTTCAACAGCACAGATTCGATCTCATCATCTTCTGAATTGTTACCCTTGATGGTGCATGTATATGATATAACATGTTCGTTGGGATCGGTGGTGCCATTATATTTGGGTATGTATGGCATATGAAACTTCTTTAGAATAGGCTTCGGAGCCGCACTTTGAGGAAACAACTTTCGTACAAATTTCTTCGAATCCACCCCTTTCAAGATTGGTGGTGCCCTCGGTATCTGATCAACTCGAGAGTTGTATGTCTCCAATTTTTTGTCATTAGCTTCGATTTTCTTCTTTCCTGATCCAATTCTCTTGGTGAGCTCCTCGAACATTTTCATTACTGCAGGATCGGTCCCTGATTCGTTACCATTTGACCTCTCCGGCATTGGCTCAGTACGGCGAGTAATTTCCGGCTCGACCCCACTCGGAGTCCTATGTTGATTTTGGAGTTGAGTAATAGTGGATTGCTGAGCCTGTAGCATCTCAAATATCACCTGGAGACTAACTCCCCCGTCTCCTACACCTTGTGTGCCTTGGCTACCAGATCGGCCTTCCCTGCACACATTCCTTTCGGGGTCCGCGCCTAAGTTTGCATTTAAAGCAATGTGTGAACTAACATAGACTGGATCGACAACTGGTACTCCCCCGAGGTTAACTGGTCGTACCCCGGCTCCTGGAGCAATTACATTATCGTTTTTCGCGTGAAACCCGAGACCATTGCCACCATGTGCATGTGTGTTTTGTGAGTTTGACATGTTTTATCCTGAAAGCAAAAATACTTGACAAGAACAAGTGTAAAATAATGTGTTTTATCAGAATCAACACTGAACAATCACTATTATCCTTAGCCCCATGGTGGGCGCCAAACTGTTTACCCTAAAATTTGAGTAACTATTAAACTTATATTGTGGTTTTAAGGGTATGTGATTCAATCCAATACCAATTGATAAACAAGGGATTAAATAGATAAATTAGAAAATAAAATAAATCAAACCAGCATGCAAGCCAAATCTCGATCTCGACCTATGATAGTCTTGAGGTATGATGATAGGAATAGCAAATAATAAAGCAACTTCGATGAACAACAAAGCGAAATAGTAAGAAAGTAATGAGTGTATATATTCTTCAAAGTGAATAATGATGATTACAAATGAATGAGATCCCCCTTTATATAATAGGGGAATCATAAATAAGGTACACTTCTAATTATAGTAGGAAATCATATTAACATCTAATTAACTGCAATAGATTGATCCGTTTCGAGATTCACGCCACGATCTTCGACCAATTGCGGATATCTCGCTTTTTCCGTTATTAGACTATGCCGATGCCACTCGAGGTCTGCCTCTTTCTAGTTGCAATCGTTGTCTACCCCGAACCGGACTCGACGTCCCAGCTCTTCGAAATGATGTTCCTACCCCGACCACATAGTGAAATCGGGTAACCCCGAATTCTACCGTATAATTGTCATCAGTGAAGATATATTTTATTAACTTTTGTATAATACCTCATTGTTTTGATCATAATATAAAGGACGTGGTATTTAGCCCATGGTCCTCATTTAACAAATTTTTTATTTTTGGAAATTGTATAAAGAATGGGAGTTAAAGAAGGATGTAAGAGGAAAGAAAGAGAGAGTCGGTATCCTTTGGATTGATTGGGAAGTTTACAGGGAAAGAAAAAGAGGAAAGAAATTTTATCAAACATTGCCACTGTTAAGTTTATTTTGTTTTTTCTTATGGTAGAACAAATATCTATATATTATATTAAAAGCACGAAGACCCTTAGCGAAATGTCGTTTGTCTTTTTTACTCTTTAAAAATAGGTTTCGCACTAAACAAAGTAGTCATTTAAATTATTTTTCCAGTATTTAGAATTAGCTGTTTTATTATCTCCCTTGTATTTAGGAAATTCGAAATCAAATCAATTCAATTTTGAAAAGATATGAAAACCCTAGAAATAAGGGTAAGAGTTTTAGAATGGAAACACTGCAAAAAAGATGAGTTAATTAAATACGTAAAAAAAAAAAAGATTTGAGTTTAAAAATAAGGAAAGATTTTAAATATAGAATAGCTAAAAAAAACTCGATAGTTTGAAGGAAGCAATTGTCTGCTTTCTCCACAAATATGGTTCAAATTGTCTGCTTTCTCTATAAATTAGTTCAATTTGATTTTATTGGTTTTGAACGAAGCAATTAAAGACTATATCGAGCTATCAAGTAGTAGGTGAACTACTTGTGAGTTATATTGTTTCTGTTGCTCTTCGTCCGCTTGGGTATCATAGTTATTTACTACAATATAAGGACTCTTTTATTTTACAAATAACATCATGAAACCTACTCATTCTTCTACCTATGTTATTTAATTTAGTAAATAAAATTCTTATGGACGAAGAGTCCTATACAAAATATAAGCTGAGCAAATTGCATGATTATGCCCTTTCCTAAAACTTCTAGGAATTAAGTTGCCTAATACATGTTACATACAAAGATTACTCTCATTATTAGAGGCACTATTGTTCTAACAATAGTCGCATATTGGAAATCATATCATATCATATCATAGTATATTAAAAGTGGGAAGCTTCTACCTTCAAAGTTGGATTACCATTTTACCCTATATTAAATTAAAATTTAATTAAATATCTAATTAGTTAATTAGGACTACTAAGTCTAATTAAAGTGAAATATGAAAATGTCAATCGAATTTACTAAAATGTAAATTTACATTTCAATATATAATAAATTGTATAGTACATATATTAAATGTAAAATGTGAACAGACGGTTTTTATTTGAAAAATTGACGAATATATTTCTAAAGTTAATGTCATTTATTGTAATCTATTAAATTTAGAATAACTCTCATCTTCCATTATCTATACGATTAATATCAATCCTTAAAATGTGCATTGAATAGTTAACTCTTTCATCTTCTAACAATAATTACAAATTTATGAATATCAGCTTTTCCACTCATCCATTTACTTATTTATTAGTTTTTCCAGTATATCATCTACAATTTGGCTTCGACTATGAACGTTGGGCTTCATTCCAATCGGTTCCTACTCGGTAACTTTACCTTTTTGTCTATCTTTCTCTTTGGATTACTACTTTCAACACACACGCACGCGCACACACACACATATATATATATGTACATATGTGTATATATGTATATACACATACATATATACATATGTGTGTGTATATACATATGTATACACACACACATATATACATATGTGTGTGTGTTATTTCTATAATTCCAACACACACGCGCGCGCACACACACTTACACACACACATACACACACACACACACACACACACACACAC
The DNA here is from genome assembly GCF_000715075.1 of Nicotiana tabacum. Classification (NCBI taxonomy): domain Eukaryota; kingdom Viridiplantae; phylum Streptophyta; class Magnoliopsida; order Solanales; family Solanaceae; genus Nicotiana; species Nicotiana tabacum. The sequence goes on along the minus strand of NC_134082.1, from coordinate 177,914,714 downwards.
ACACATATATATATATATATATATATATATATATATTATGCGGTAATTTTAAATCATACCCTTAAGATAGTTCTTGAAATCTCTCCACGAAGGAGGCAATTTTTCAATCATAGCAGCCACTTGAAATGCGTCATTCACGAACATACTTTCAGCAATAAGGTCGTGAAAAAGAAGTTGAAGCTCCTGAACTTGGGTTCCCACAGTTTTGCTGTCTATCATTTTATAGTCTAGAAACTTGGCAACCACGAACTTCTTCAAGCATGCATCTTCTGTCTTGTACTTCTTCTCAAGTGCGTCCCATAATTCGTTCGAAGTATTCATTGCTCTGTACACATTGTACAAGTCATCCTCTAAAGCACTTAAGATATAGCCTTTGCAAAGAAAATCTGTCTGCTTCCACGCCTCAACAACCATGAACTTTTCATTGTCCGGCATGTCTGTAGCAGGCACTGGAGGCTCTTCACTAGTATATTAAAAGCACGAAGGCCCTTAGCGAAATATCGTTTGCCTTTTTTACCCTTTAAAAACAGAATTCACACTATACAAAATAGTCATTTAATTATTGTCCTAATTTATGTATTTAAAATCTACCGAGTTTTGTTACCAAACCATTCCTTATTTGAAAAATGTACAAATTCTAATATTAAAACTTTAAAATCTATTCAGATTTTATACTATTTTTTTAACATAAACGTAGAATAAACACATAAAATTAATCACTAAGATAAATATCTCAACTTTTATGCAAGTTACCTTGTACATATAAATCAATTGACGATGTATATAATCATTAAAAGATAAAGGAATACTATCGTAGGTCTACTTATATGATTATAAATTAGAAAACATATACAAATATTCTAGCTATATATGTCGTATAGGAGTTCTAAAATAAAAATTACACTCATGTATAAATTGAAAATAGGAAAATATCGCATATGTATAAGAAAATATCAGACTTCTTTAGGGCAGAGTATCTTACTTTATTGAGTAATTAAATTAATAAAATCAGTAATCATTATTTCTAAAATTTAATTCATACTTTATGTAATTCTTTTAAAATGTTGTACTCATTAAGACGAAAGGCTGTAATCAAAAATTTATTTTGTTATACTTCTTTTATAATGCATATCAGCATGACAGCATCCATAACTTTTACCAAAACACATATTTCTTTTCTCAAAAAAAAAAAATAAACCATATTTTGTGGGGAGAAATTCAAAAATAGCCAGATTTACAATTGGTCGTTCAAAAATAGTCCAGTTTCAAAAGTAATCGAAATTTAGTCACTTTTCATGTAAAGATAAATCTGAGCAAAAACACTGTTCAAAACCCGAAAAATATGCCAGTATATGCCAGGATAAGTATGCTGGAACTTCAGCATAATATGATGGAGTTCCAGCATAAGTACACTAGAACTCCAGCATAATATACTCGAGTTCCAGCAAGTATAATTGTCTAGTATAATATGCTGGAGTTTGGAGCACCGGTGCTCCAGTCTTCAGTGTATTATAATGGACAATTATACTTGCTGGAACTCCAGTATATTATGCTAGAGTTCATACACAGGTGCACCGAACTCCAGTATATTATGCTGGACCGGTCTCTGTTGCAGTAAAATAGTGGCTATTTTTCATTGACTTCATAAACGTTGGCTATTTTTGAATGACCAGTCCGAAAACTGGCTATACCATGCTATTTTTACTATTTTGTGTCGTATCTTCTAATACGAAGAAGCGAAAAGTTGATATATTTCGTATTCTTATTTTTTCCATCAAAGGAATATATTACAATTTATTCTTTATTAACCTATATCTTGTTTGGCCAAACTTCTCCAAATCAAAAAAATACTTTTTTCGAAGAATTTAAGTGTTTGGCCAAGCTTTTAGGAGACAAAAATTGCTTTTGAGTAGAAGCAGAAATAATTTTGAAGAAATACAAAAAAGTAACTTCTCATCAAAAATACTTTTTTGAAAAACACTTTTGAGAAAAATACACTTAGAAGCACTTTTAAAAGCTTAGTCAAACACTTATTGCTGCTTATAATGCTTTTCAAATTAATTAATCAAACACAAACTACTTCTCACCAAAAGTAATTCGAAAAAAACACTTGTAAAAAAATATTTCTCAAAAATATGTTGATTTTAGAAGCTTGGCCAAACTGATAGTAAAACTAAGGCCAAATACATCGGCAACCCTTTAAAATTATCCTCACTTATACACTCTATCTTAAGTCTGCTCCATTTGAACACTTCAACCATATCTTATATGTGCCATTTAGACACAAAATAAATAGGCAATCAAACACAAAAGATGCGTGTAATTCACACGTCAGAGTGACGAATAAGACAAGAACACATGGATCTAACTTAAAATAAAATAAAAATAGAACTGCCCCCCTCGTCATCTTCTGCGATGATCCCCCTCATTTCGTTATCTTCCCCCCCCCCCCCCCACCACTTTGTTTTCGTAAAACTCTCCAGCTCTTTCGCTTTCTTCTCCAGATTTGATGTGAGAAAGCAAAAAATATTTTTAGACCTGAGAAAAAACTTTCAAATCTAGAATGACATTGCAAATTTTTCAGATCCGAAAGGAACTTTTTCGGCCAAAACAAACTTTTAGATTGTTATAACCTTAGTGAGTTGCAAATCTTGAAAATTTCTTCTAAAGGCGAAAAACATTTGTAACCATGAGTAACCTTTATAAGTTGCATATTTCTTTTGCCATTTTCATTTTTTCTCCTCTTAGCTCGCCGGAAAATTCTCCGCCATATTCGTCGGACTATAATAGGTCAGGAGGAATAGGAGAAGGGGGTGAATAAGAGAAGGTGATTATATCGATGGAGATATGTTACATCTCGTACTTTAATATTAGGATGAGTCGTAGTAATCCACATGAGCATGAAGGAATTAAGACCATTCATGAGATTATAGAGGATTTGTGACTTTGTTAATAAGATCCCGTAAGTTTAACAACCTTGATACCGTTATATACATTGGATATGGTATTTTGAGTGGAACATTTTTGTAAAAAGTTTGAAAAATATTATTTTATATAGATATTAGTATTACTATTTTCGAACATGCTTTAAATTATACACATAATACGAGAAAGTTTATGAAATTTCCTTTATTGTAAAGATAGAAATTATTTTCTCACAAGAAAAGAAGGTTATCTCTTTATCATTTTAAGAGTTAAGCGTACGGGAATATTTACTCTTTATATGAGATTAGGAAAATTAAAAGTTGAGAAAATATTTGTATTTTTACATGAATGTTTAATAAAATAATAGTGTATGTATTGATTTTATATGGTACTACATGACCATGATAGTAAAGTATATAATAGTAAGATGTATAAAGTGTGTTAAAAGTGAGTAGCATTTTAAGTAATTTGAAATAATTCTTACTTATGTGAATAAATTAGTAATTGTGTAAAATATTTTGGATAAGAACATCACGTGGCAGTAACATGTGATCCATTAAAGTGACTATTAAATCACTTTGATAAAGTGGCATTTAAAGAACAAACTAAGTAATCAAACCTTGCTAAAGTTGGTATCTCTTAACTATGATACAATCCCCCCCCCCCCAATTCATTAAGGAGAAATGCATATTACGATGGAATTCTCATTCTTAAAGCTTCAGCAAAGCTAATGTTGCAATAGCAACAAAATTGATTCAAAGATTTCATACGAAGTCTACCTAATGTTATCGCAACGTGAGATTTCGATTTTAAGGGAATACAATACAATCTTTCTCAAGAATATCATACAGATTTTTCCCTACTCTAATCTTATTGTCACGTGTATTTTTCGTAATTGATGGGTGTTATATGGATTTTCAAGAGAATTAGCTCAGGTATGTTAAGGCTAATCCTTCCTTCTTTTGGCATGATCCAAGTAACGATACGTAAACGTAATGATATTCTATAAGTGGTTCTACTCTTAATAGTTAAGGATGTCTAAGTTATTCATTCCTATAAAGTGTAATTCAAATCATGCCTAAGTATATTTCTAGCCCTATTGAGGCATATGATAAAGATGTTAATGTTCACAATATAGTGATACATGCATGTTCATGCATATACCACCGTGCTACGGCCGGTTGGACAGTCATGCATATTTATTTACCACCGTGCTACGGGCGGTTGGGCAGTCATGCATATTCATTTACCACTGTACTACGACCGGTTGGGAAGTCATGCATATTCATTTACTACCATGCTACGGTCGGTTGGGCAGACATGCATCTTCATTTACCAACGTGTTACGGCCGGTCGGGCAGTCATGCATTTACCACCGGACTACAGTCGGCTGGGCAGTTACCACCGATTAGGCAGTTATGTATCACTATTTACCATTGGGCAGTCATGCATTACGGTTATATTCAAAGAGAAGCATTGCATATATATGAGTATAATAAGTATGCATTACGGTGGAACTTCAGAGATTCAGGTTGATTCTTATATGTCTTTAATTAATGTTGACTTATTGTTATGTTTCAGTTCTACCTTACATACTCAGTACATTATTCATACTGACATCCTTTTGTTGGCCGATACCCTGTCCCATTTGATGTCAAATAATCTTAGAGGCTTTGTAGGCAGAGTTTCATTTTGTACAGTATGTCAGAGGCTTTAACGACCCATATGTATTCATGTTTTAAGAAAAATGGTTCAATGATACAATATTTTCTCACTTATAAGTTGTACATTATGAGTTGTGTCCATGTGGGCCCATGATAGTTACAAAAGGAATAAGTCAAGCTAACTCGAACTATGTATGTTCTAGTTTTGATCGAACGATCATGAGTTACAGAGTAGTTAGCTTGGGCCAGCACGACACCGGGTGCCAGCCACGCCTCCCAGGCTTGGGGCGTGACAAAATAGAATGATGAAAAATTAAAAGAAAAATTTGCCGAAAAGTATTTCCGGCAAAAACTATTCATTTTCCGTAAAGAAAGATGAGGAGTTTGTTTTTTTGGACAATTTCATGCGCCTGGAAAATGTGAGAAACACTTGACTTGCCATGTCAGTTTTTTGTGTTTAAATGGCACATATGAAATATGGTTGAAGTATTCAAATGAAACGGACTTAAGATAGAGTGTGTAAGTCAAAGGAAGAAATAAACTACAATGGCCTACGACTTGCCCTACATAATAAATATTAATTGTTAGTTTGTATGGGTCCACCAAATCGTAGAGTACCTGGTCCTCTACAAGATTTTACTGAGAGTACTTAATAAAGAAGTAAGTAAATGAGCCAGAGGAGTTTTACGTGGAAAAATCCCACACAAGGGGATCAAAAATCCACGACCTACACCTGTATTCTTTTAACTTCACTAACTTGAAATCTTACATATTACAAGCCACTTTACAATAATTCCTATTGCAAAGGATTTACTCAACTAACTTGTGGTACCTTTACCACAAGCCACTTTGTGATTATCCTAGTTACAAAGGATTTTTCCAACTTGTGATGCTTGTAGTAAGCAAGAGGATGAATAAGAGCTCTCTTAGTCCATGCAGGTAATGTGCGTTTTTTATGAGTGAAACCTGGTCCCTCTTTTGTGGTCACAGTTTTAGCAGCCACTTTGTCTTTCTGAACTGATTGATTCTTGGCCTGGACACCTTCTTTGAAGCGCCCAGTATTCCCACATTGGGTACGAGGCTAGTTATTAGATATAGTGACGCTCTTACTGTGAGGCTTGTGAGGAGCTTTCTCCCTTTGGAACCCTACTCCCTGCCTTTCTTCACTATCATTAGTAAGCAAGGCAGTGGTAGCTTCTGAGGACCAGGTCCACTTTAGGGAACTTTCAAGATTATTCATTACTTTTTCTAGATTGGCTTGGAGGAGCTCGTTTTTCTCAATTTCAACAGACATCCTACATCTCATAGCTTTCACCTCATCTTCAAGCCTAAGGTATTCCTCACTAACTATCTTCTTTCCTCTTCCAGAGCTTTCAGGTTTTGACTTAGTCCATGGCTTTACTATTGTTTCCCTTTGGTCTGCAATTTCTGCCAACAGATCACTCTTTTCTTTTCTAAGAATTTCAATGGTTTTCTTTTGATCAGTAACTACAACCACTAAGTCTTCTCTAGTATGTTCAAATTCTTCTAGTTCTAAGATCAAGGAATCCTTATTCTCCGCAAGACTAAAAAAGGCAGTAATTAAAGCATCAACTAATCACATGAGTTTTTTTGGAGAATAGGATTTCAGATTTCTTTGAACATCCCTGAAGTTTACCTCTTCGTTGCCATTGTCTTTATCATCATCTGATTGAGCCATCAAAGCAAACGTTGAGTCATATTCAATCTCCTCGCCTTCAACTGCCATCATGGAACTATCACTAGTATTAGGTTTATCTTGTTTTACTTGTGTAGTTCCCTCATGAGCTGTTTGCAAAGCATCCCATACTTCCTTTGCAGTGTCGTAGGTAGAGATTCTGTCGTACTCTTTAGGTCCCAATTCATATACTAGAATTTTCTTGGCACGAAAATTCTTCTCCACCGCTTTCTTATCTGCTTCAGTGTATTCTTTGCTGGTTTTTTCAATTGAAAATGGAAATTCATCTAGTACCTTGACTGGAACAAAAGGACTATCGCAAATGATATCCCATAGCTCACAATCCTCAGCCATAATGAAATCGTGCATTCTAGCTTTCCATCACTAATAGCATTTCCATCAAACTTGGGGGTCGGTATATAGATTGACCTTCTTCAAAATTTAGTGGAGCTTCCATGAGGATCCTTCCTAGATGTTAGCCAGATAGGAGGAACCCGCTCTGATACCAATTGTTAGTTTGTTTGGGTCTACCAAATCGTAGAGTACCTGGTCCTCTACAAGATTCCGCTGAGAGTACTTAATAAAGCAGTAAGTAAATGAGGCAGAGGATTTTTACCTGAAAAAATCTCACACAAGGGGATCAAAAAATCACGACCTACACCTGTAGGCTTTTAACTTCACTAACTTGTAATCTTTCCTATTACAAGCCACTTTACAATAATTCCTATTGCAAAAGATTTACTCAACTAACTTGTGGTACCTTTACCACAAGCCACTTTGTGACTATCCTAGCTACAAAGGCTTTTTCTAACTTATGATGCTATCACCACAGGCCCCTTTGTAATTCTACGATTACAAAGACTTTTCCTTATGACTAAATCTAGTCACAACATAAACTCAATGAGTTTACGGATTTACAAGAGGATTCCTAATCAAAATGCTTCTAGATAAGCAGTTTAGGAGATACAGTAGGTACAGTAACAAGATTACAACTCAACTAGGACAACAACGATCTATCTTTTAGGAACTGGTCCGTAGTAGCGTTCAACCTTGTTCTTCAAGATTGTGAGGATTGATTTCTCTGTTCTTTGCAAGAGGCTTGAATAAGAAACAGAAACCTTCCAGTGATATTTTTGTATAAAGCTCATTGGGTACATCTTGATCACATCACTTGAAATGATGTGAGTACTTTGTTTGGTTAGAGAATGAGTGGGCTGACAGTGTAGTGCAGTGCGGCAGAAACAGTGCCGTCAGTCACTTCATTTCCAGCTGTGTCCAAATGACTTTATACTACTATGAGGAAACCACAAGAGCATCAGGTCCTTGTGTTGGTTCCTAGCTCCTGAAGCTGTAGCAGTTCACCTTTAGCTGGAATCCGTTAAAGTTTGCAGCAATCCAAGTAGGTCAGGTTCACTATCTGGTTTTTAACAGTAAGTTTGTTAGATCATCAAAACATAAGGCAAGAATATTCAAGATCTATCATTAACACAGCACTTCTGAATTATTGCTTGTATGAATGATTATATTCCTTCTCTCTTTTTTTTTTTTTTTTTTTTTTTTGCGATTTGTTCGTTAACCTACATTGTACAAATTATTAAGATAAACTTCATAGCCTTTTAGGAGAAAATCCTTGGAATAGGAAAAATGTGAAAGAATAATCTTCAGCCATTCTCCTTACTTTATTTTATTAATATGGGTCACTGATACGTATAAAAGATCTTTCATTTTGTGCTTCTATTCGTAGTGGAAGTTAAAAATTTCAGACAACTTCTATTCGAGAAGCCTCACTGAAGGGGTGTTGTTTACCTAAATGATCATTGATCTTATAATAAGGAAAAAAATGTAGCACAAAATTGACTGGTAGACTATAGAGGGGACATTTCACTTCTCGACTCCTGTATTTTATTTCGTTTACAATAGTCAATAGATATGCTTATTTCGTTTCTCGTGATGCACATTGTTTAGGTAGCCGTCATGAGAGTTTCTACTATTGCTAACATCTTTGTTTTGAATTAGCTAACACATCTGTACGAATTAATTTATATATGTTAGAAGACATTATTAGGTAGTAAATAAAAATTTGATTTCTCTGACAGCTTAAATTTTCAGATGAGACGGTACCACTTCAATATTAATGTATTATAGTAGGTGAATGTCCTAGTTTTGAGCCTCACCGTTACCCATTATTTTAGCCTACAACAAAAATTATGCCCGCATAGTTGGGACGTTTGATGATATAATTAAGCAATAAAAAATATATTACAAATATCTAATGACTTAAGCTTTTAGATTGTTGAGATATTACGTCTTTAGTCGGTTGTTTATCATATTCTCAGGATCGATCTAAGTTATACAGATAGTGTAAAACATTCACTATCATCGTAATTTACTGGTTATATCACGTTATTATATCTAGGTTACTGCTATTGTCAATACCTCTTGCTGGTGAGCTTAACCTTCTAATAAAAAAGCATAAACTATCAGTGCAAAAAATTAAATTATTTCCAAATTACCAATCTATTTTACGTATAGAATATTAGTTGTAATTAACTTTTGAATGACTATTGTTTACACTATCGATACATAAAGTTAAACTTATATTTTTCTAATGTACTCACTGAGTCCAAATTAACTGCCATATTTCTTACTATATATATGTTTCCCGAAATCGTGTCTGCTTACCTAAATAATTTTTTATCTGCAGTACTCCACCGATCTATACATGATTTTCCTTATTCTATTTATCAAATATAGGTATTTTAGAACTCAATTTTTTTTCTTCTACAAATTCAAACTTATCAAAAATTGACTTATTTAAACATTGTAAAGCTCCATCTTTTACTTTAGTTTCTGTATTAAAACAAATGTGTTAAACGTAAATTAAGATGGGTAAGAAATAAATAGTCAGAAAGAGTGAGACAGAACCAATTTATTGACAAAGGTTAGGTTGAGCATTATCAATCTATAACCAGCAAGTTATTCATTGAAATATAATGACAAATCACAATAAAATATTACTATCATTATTAATGATGAACCAACTCTTTTGAGTTGTCACACAAATACCGCAGATTTTGAACGTGAAATTTAAATAATATTAATTAGCACCTAGTTACTAGGTTTTGCAGGTGCTGAAATTAAGTAGTAATCAAAATGTGAGTAAGCATGAACAGATTTGTGATATCTATATGTTTATCCCGTTTGGGGTTTTCATTTTTTTCCCCTTCCCATTAGCTGACTAGCCCGAGCCCCGATGGAAATGGAAGGGGACAGAAGTAGGTGGTTGTTAGAAATATGTTGATAATTAATTATATACTATAATTTAATTAGCACTATTGTGTGATCATTTCATTTGTCTGGCACTGGGATAATGACCTTGTTAACAAGAAAAAAAAAAAACAAAAAAAACATGTTTTTCATGTACCCTAGAGAAAAACCCTAGAGAGAAATGAATTAGCTTCACTATTGCTTGGTCATTTCAATTATTGGGCATTGAGATTGTGAATTATTAACAAGGAGAATTAAGAACACGTTTCATGCATGTGATGTGAAACCATATAGAGATATGAATTAGCTTCACTATATAAGTTCGGGCTTGATGGGCAAAATGATAAGCACATACCAAGAAAAAACAGAGAGTAAAAAAGCATAAAAGAAGAAAAGGAATGGCTAGTATGGCTGAGAAATGGGAGCAACTTAGTGGCAAAAATAATTGGGAAGGGCTATTAAACCCCTTGGATCTTGATCTTCGTAAATATATTATTCAATATGGAGAAAAGGCTGAAGTAACTTATGACACCTTTATTTCGGAGACAGCATCCAAATATGCAGGAGCTAGCAGATATTCCATGGAAAACCTTTTTGCGAAGGTTGGACTTGACCCATCGAAATATCGTGTAACAAATTTTTTTTATGCAACTTCATCCATTCCACTTCCTAGTGCTTTTCTTGTAAAATCATTGTCAAGAGAAGCATGGAATAAGGAATCAAATTTTATGGGATATATTGCTGTGGCTACTGATGAGGGTAAAGTTGCACTGGGAAGGAGGGATATTGTAATTGCTTGGCGAGGAACAATTCAGACACTGGAGTGGGTTAATGACCTTGAATTTTTACTAATCCCAGGACCAAAAGTATTTGGTAATGGGGGTTTAGTTCCATTGTTTAAGCCATTGGTGCATCATGGCTTCTACAGTATTTATACAACAGAAAATCCACGTTCAAAATTTAATCAGTATAGTGTCCGAGATCAGGTATATTTTGATTTTGTTTACTTAAAAGTATTTGTCTAACCCACTGGTAGATTGTTCTCATTAACCCTGGAACTGGTATGTTTACATGTTACTTGCCTATTTTCCAAATTACTAATATGACTTCTTATGCACGAGTACTTATGTATAGTTATCTTTTCTGTAAGTTAGTGTAAGGATTTTTTTTTTTACTCTATCACCATAGAAGTTTCAACTATTTCTTTATCATTGACACTTTAGATGATGCTATTTATAAAAAAGAAAAACAAAGTCTGTCTCTTTGTTATTGTTCAGCTTACGCTCAACTGACAACTAAATAATTTTTTTTTAAAAGAAGAATAGATAGGTAAAAATATACTCCATGTTGAAATCAAGAGTTATTCTTTTATTATCTATAGAAGTTGATTATTGAAACCTATTAATTAATGTCAAGCCTAATAACATTTTCCGTGCTTCCTTCTATCTTAAATATTGAGTCGGTGAAACTAAAGAGTTAAATTTAAATCTTGTTTCTTTCAGGTTCTTGAAGAAGTGAAAAGACTGGTTGAGGAATATAAGAATGAAGAGGTGAGCATAACAGTAACCGGCCATAGCCTAGGTGCATCACTTGCAACCCTTAACGCAGTTGACATAGCTTTCAATGGAATTAACAAAACAAGCAGTGGCAAGGAGTTCCCAGTGACAGCTTTTGTATTCGCAAGTCCTAAAGTTGGGGATCTCAATTTTCAGATGGCCTTTTCCAAACTGAAAACCCTTCATATATTGAGAATTCATAACTTATTGGATATTGTTCCGAAATACCCACCCCTTGGCTATATAGATGTAGGAGAGGAACTAATAATTGACACCACAAAATCCCCCTATTTGAAGCTTCCTGGAGATGTGCTCACTTGGCATAATTTGGAGTGTTATATGCATGGAGTTGCAGGAACTCAAGGTTTAGGACTTTTAACAGGTTTTAAACTAGAGGTGAATCGTGATCTCGCACTTGCTAACAAATCTTCAGGGGCATTAAAAGATGAATACTGTATACCTGCTAATTGGTGGACTGAGAAACACAAGGGAATAATTCAACAAGAAGATGGAACTTGGCTTCTCTTGGATCGCGAGGACTATGATTTAGTGAGAGAGATATAATATAATTTTATAAGTGTGGCTTTAATTTACTATTTGTTTTCATGTAATGTTTGAATAAAGGGTTTCCGCCGGCACATCATATGCTATGATATATACTCCTATATACGTATTATGGTTCCTCTAACTGCGGAGGATTAGCAATGAGTGTCCAGGAAGCTCCGAGTCTGTCCAAAAGCCGGAAAGGAAGTTTTGTCCTTTCTGGCCTCTAAGCGATGAAGCTTATTGTCAATCTGCTTGTTTTATTTGTATGAAGTATGTTCATATTTTTACAATTATATTACTATTAATTATTTGAGAAATAAAAAAATTGGATCTTAATAATGCACTGATGCACAATATGATTAAAAGAATTAAATATTGACACAAATAATGGGAAAATAGTACAACTTGCATGTCAGCGAAAGAAGTTACTAAAGTTTCAGACTCCTTATCACATCATTACTATCATTTCAAAAGTCGATCAAATATGTCAAATGATTTTGTGAGTCTTTACCAACTTGATTTTAGTTGTACGACCCTATTTATTTTTATTTACAGATACGAGAGATTTACTTTTACACGTAAGAGATCTATTTTTTTTATGCATAAGAGAACTAAAAATGATGTTTTCTGTTTAACCAAAAATATATTTTTCGGTCAAAGATTAATTTTAGAAAAAAATGAGCTTCTGATAACCAAGTTTTGCTTCACTTTCTCAATGGTATCAAAGGAAAATAACAAGAATAAATAAGAAAATAATTGATTGCAAAATCAATATAGAGAATTTTGAGATAAGCAGAAAAGTAAAGTGAATATATTCCAATATTGTCTTAGATGTCCTTACAAGTTGTAACGACCCGACCGGTCGTTCTGAGCTTCGGCGCGTCATTCAGCAGTTTGAGGCCATGAGCGGCTTCATCTCATGTATATTGACTTGTGTGTATGGTCAGAATTAAAATTCAGGAAGTTTGGAGTCAAATCTAAATGGAAATTCTCATTTTGAAAGCTTAAAATTGAAGAAATGAACTAGGATTAGAATTTTGAGTAAACGACCTCGGAATTGGGATCTGAAAGTTCCAGCATGTTCGTATGATGATTTCGGACTTGGGCGTATGTCCGATTTGGTTTTGGGTAACCCGTGAGCATTTCAGCGTATATTGTGAAAGTTAGTACTTTAGAAGAATTTCATAAATTTGGGCTGGAAGGCATTTTAGTGTTATAGAAGTCCGTTTGGGATTCCGAGTCTGGGAATAGCTCCATATGGTGATTCTGGAGTTGGGAGCGCGGAAGTGAATTCGGATGTCCGGAGGTCATTTTGAAGTCATTTAGCTAAATATAGAAATTTGAAGGTTTTTGAGAAAATTCGACCGGAAGTGGAAATTTTGATATCGGGGTCGGAATGCAGTTCCGAAAGATGGGGCAAGTCCGTATGTCGAATGTGACTTGTGTGCAAAATTTGAAGTCATTCCGGAATGATTTTGGTAAGGTTTGAGACACTTAGTCTCTTTTAAGGAAGCTTAAGTTGGAAAAGTCAACCGAATATTGACTTATGTGTTAGAGAGCTCGAAATGCGAATTTTATGGTTCAGATAGCTTCGTTAGGTGATTTGGGACTTAGGAGTGTGTCCAGAATATTTTTGTGATGACCGGTGTAGAATTAAGCTTGAATTGACAAAGTTAGTATTTTGGCGAATTCCGGTTGATAAGTGAGATTTTGATCCGAGGGTCGGAATGGAATTCCAAGAGTTGATGTAGCTTCGTTATGTCATTTTGGACTTGTCTGCAAAATTTGAGGTCATTCGGACGTGGTTTGGTTGGGTTTTTGATCAAAAATGGAATTTGGAAGTTCGTGAGATTCATAGGCTTGAATCCGATGATGATTTGATGTTTTGATGTTATTTTGGGTGTTTCGAAGGTTGGGACAAGTTTGAATGATATTGTGGGACATGTTGATATAATTGGTTAAGGTCCCGAGGGCCTCGGGTGGATTTCGGAAGGTTAACAGAATGAAATTCGGACCAAAAAGAAAAGAAAAAGCTGCAGAAATTTCTGCTGCAATTTTCTGCAGAAGGTCTTTGGACCGCAATCGTGGAGCGTACTTCGGAGGCCTATATCTTTTGATCTACAAGGAATTTTGAGATGATTCAAAAACGAAAGTTGTAGCTCTTCGTATCTAGTTTCCATAAAGATAAAGAAATCGTAATTTGGATATTTGTAGAGAAAGTTATGATTGACTAAAGATGACTGGTGGAGTAGTTTCTCCAGAAATTTTCTGATTTCATGGAGCCGATTTAGAAGCTCATATCTCGGGATATATAAAGAGTTATATGGTGTACAACCTATCAAATTAAAGATATTTGGATATTTATACAAGACGTTATGGGTGTTTAAACAGAAGGTGTCCGACAAGGAACAATTTTAATAGGATGTACAACTTGTAAAGCACAAGTGCAAGGTACAACTCGACGAAGCACGGGCAGATTTTTTTAAACACGGATTTGGCTTATTTCTTTCATTTCTTTCATTTGGCTTGGATTATTTTGGAGAGAATTTCAAGGGGGATTTCATAAAGCATCAAAGGTGAGTTGTTTCTACTTATTTCCAAGTTAAATACATGGATTAGAGCTGAAAACTCAAGTAATTTATGGACAAAAATGGTGGTTTTGGGCTTGAAACTTAAGAGAATTAAATGGTGATTTGAGGGGCCAAATGAACTCCGATTTTTATGAATTTGGTATGTATAGACTCGTGGAGAGATAAGGGTCGTATTGATGTAAAAATTTCTGAATTTCGAGACGTGGGCCCGGGGCTCGGGTTTTGCTAATTTCGGGATTTTCGACATTTTTCGAGTCTTTTCGATTGGGTTATATTCCCTTAGCCTATTGTAACGTATTCGTTGTGGTTTTGACTAGATTCGACGCGCGAAGAGGTCGATTCAAGAGGAAAGGGCATTGCGGACTAGTCTACGGCCGGTTAGAGGTGAGTAATAGATGTAAATGCTATTCTGAGGGTTTGAAACCCCGGACTTTCACATCGTAACGCTATATTGAGGCGTGACACGCATTCCATGGTGAGTGCGGGGTAGGATACTATTGGGGATTGTGACTTGGTCCATCCCGTGTGATGTTTATACTATACTGGTGATTGATACACACACTTTATTGATATTACTGGGCTTGATGCCATGTTTGGGGCCTTGTGCCGATTTGTAAAATCCTTCGAGGATTGATATTACTGCTTAGCATGATTTGCATATCATTTAATTTCAGTCCAAGGTTTTAAATGTTGTTTTGCAAACTCAGCCATAATTCTAAGTGTTGAAAACTTAAATGATATTTTTAAATGTATTCCGGGCTGGGAACTTCTATTTTGTAAATTCCCAAGGGGCTTATTATATTATTTTCTGGACTGATTATAAAGTGACTTGAAACAGTGGTAACAATGACACTGTGTGATATACTTGAAACAGTGATAACAATGACACTGTGTGATATACTTGAAACAGTGGTAACAATGACACTGTGTGATATACTTGAAATAGTGGTAACAATGACACTGGATGATATACTTAAACAGTGGTAACAATGGCACTGTATGATATAAATTGGTCAGGTAACAATGGTTGACCGGTCAGGTAACAATGACTGACCAAGATATTGCGTTTGGGCTGTAGGAGCCCCTCCGGAGTCTGTACACACCCCCAGTGAGCGCCGTCGACGATAAATAAATATGGATGGCTCGGGCTGCACGCCGCAGTGGGTACTGGAATGTACCATCATATGCATTGCATTGCATTCATGTATTTGTATTTATACTGGTGTTTAGCTGCTTAGTTCTATATGTTGCTGTATATTTTGATTTTAGCTTACTTTGTGTATTTACTGGATTTTCTTATCTTCGGACTTTAGTTACTTTTATTACTCACTGGGTCGGAGTACTCACTTTACTCCCTGCACCTTGTGTGCAGATCCAGGGTAGTCTCAGGCTCAGTAGATCCAGTTGATCAGCAAATCCAGCCTCTGAGAGTATCGAGGTAGCTGCACGGCGTTCGCAGCCATAGATCTTCTCCCTCCTATCCTATCTCTTTATTTCCGCATATCAGACTTTGGATATACCATGTATTAGGATGATATTCTGTATTCTAGAGGCTCAGATTCGTGACACCGGGTCCTAGTGAGATTATATTGTGTATTTTGTTAAAATCTTCAGTACTTTAATCTTGCTTAATTGATATTTTTTTCCGCTATTTTTGATAAATTGGGTTAAGTGTTGAATAATGGTCGGGCTTGCCTATTAGTGTGTTGGGCGCCATCACGACCGGGATTTTGGTCGTGACAAAGTTGGTATCAGAGCCTAGGTTACTTGGTCTCACGAGTCATGAGCCGGTTTAGTAGAGTCTTGCGGATCGGTACGGAGACGTCTGTACTTATACTCGGGAGGCTGCAGAACCTTTAGGAAAACTTCACATTCTTGAATTCTTATCGTGCGTCCTCGATTCAGCTTGAAAAGAAACTTTTGAAATTCCTTCCGCGTGATTGTATGCACCAACGGGCGCTCAGTATCAGATGTGTCTCGATGGCTTTTGATTCCCCGATCGAGGGGCGAGGTGTAATCTCTGTGAGTTTGAAGTTAGACCAGTCAGGAGGACTTGAGGCCAAATCTTTGCCAATGGCTTGAGCACCGAGGTGCTGATTTTGTGAGTAAGTGTTTTGAACTCATATGTTCATTATTGTCCTTGTTAGCCGGAATGGCGGTTGGATATCCACGTGATGAGTATGTTAGTGTTGCGAGGTGTATTTGTACGACTTAGTAGTGGCGAAGAAGCCTACTGGATAGTAGATGAACTGTTAAGTGATTCGTTTCTTATTGTGATTTGTTGAGTAGCTCGAGTTATGGGCGCGTGAAGAATATTTTTCGTGTCTCCTAGTTAGTTAAGTCTGGGAGCTGAGATCGCTTCTGTAAATGTATTATGACGAAATAGTTGAGTCAAGGAGACTATCTCGAAGGTCGAAAATATTAAAGGAAGAATATGTGCCTACTTGATTGAATAGCCCAATAATGGAGGGTTGAAAGGTATTTTCTATGTGTTATGATTCAAATAGGTGCAACGCATGTCCATGTATCAATTTAGATTTATGTAATTGATATGCATTGTGATGCTTTGTCAAGTTGTGGATGTGTTGTTAGGATGGTTTTGGTGATTCTCTGGCAGGTGGATAGGACCAATTACAAAGGAGGCTCTGCCGAAATTTTTGAAAAATTTAGGACTTAGTAAGTGGGCTTAGCTGTTGTGTGAGTAAATGCAAAAATTGCAGAAGAGTTAAAATTCCAGATGATTCGTGTTTCCACGAGCTTATGATGGAGTGTGTTTAATCTCACCATGATATTACGACAACAATAGAGTATATGTGTTGTGATCTATGGCTTCGAGCCAAGTTGGGGAGCTTTCTGTTGATTAGCTGATTGCACGGTTTATTACTTACGTGAATTCTGGTTATTGGCGTATTGGTGGGTTATTGCAGCTACGGAAAAGGACCATGAGTGGTAATTTGAGTAAATGAATTGTTGGATGCATGTTATGGTTACCCTTATTGGCTCATGTTCAGACTTGAGGGAAGATTCATGATTTATGCCTCGTATAGGTGCAGGCTTCGAGGGAAGTGATCCCTCTGGGTGCTTTATCGAGAGGGTATTCATATGTTATAAAATTCAGTAGAGTTGGTTGCATTCGGGGCCAAGTCAGAGCTGGGTGGCTCTCAATAGCGGTCCTAGTTAATTCAAGAGGTAAAGTGTGGTGCCTAATGATTTTGAGTCTATAAGTACGGTTAAGAGTCAAGCTTTTGAAGCAGCTTATGAAGAAAGGAACAGAATGTTCTATGATGTTTTGACTTGCGGTGTAGCATTTGAGAGACATGAAATGGTCATGGTATTTGAGACAGCATGGTCTCGTGATTTAAGGTCACTCGGGGTGAGTTTGGTTGAAATAAGTTAGGTGTTAAAGGGAGATATTATTATTTCTAAGGCAATCAAGGATAAATTGGAAGGAAGTAGATTGATTAGCCATAGTTGAGTTGGTATACTGGTGTCAGTGATCGGTTCGTCCAGCGTGATCGAGTTATGCATGTGAGGCTTGTTGGCCACAGTAATTGATGTTATTCTGAAGCATGCTTTTGTTAGGGCCTACTATGAGTAGGCGGATCCCAGAAAGTGTTATGGTGACTTGGACAACTACTTAGAGATTTGCATATTCGATGATTATGAGGATTCACCTGTATGCTGCTATAGTTCTCCTGAAGTGAGTTAAATGGAAAGTCTTATGTGATGAAGTATTAGCCTATCGGCGGTTCCAGAGTTGTGATAGAAATCGTGTCTATCGTATATTGGCACGTGAGGTGCAGTGAGTGGTATGGAATTTGAAGTAAGGACCAAGGTTGCAGTTTGGTCAATGACTGTGATGTCACGATCTCGGATGAGAAGTATATGAGTTTCAGTGTTTTGAGTAAGATGGGTATTGACGTCAGTATCACTTGAGGTCGGTGTTCTGTGAGAAAGGCTTTGCATCCTGGTTAGGGATTCTTGATCACTTTTCAGCGTTAGTGCAGCTGGTGGTTTGGATGTGCAGACCCGTTAATTATTTCGGAAGATGGTGGGAGCTTGTCCCATAGGAATATTGTATAAGTGTGACATGTAGTCACTTGATTAATTAGAAATTTAAACCAAGTATAAGGATTTTGGTAATATCATCCATTTGAGAATTTAGGCCTGGAGGGCACTCTGTTTATTGGGTTATGGACCTGTGAAAGATTATTGGCCTAGCTTGGCACGATCAGGATCGACTTGAGGTTGGTGGATAGATTTAAATGTGGAAGTGAGCCTTACAACAGGCCAGTTGTGTTTATTTCAGCAATGCGCTCTTTATGGAAGGATAGTCGCAGTCTTATTTCGTGGTCAGTTAATTCATGTAAAGATATATTGCACCGTATGAGTTGTGAGACGGCTTGGTAAATTCCTTATGTGTTGAGGTTCCGCTCAGCGGTGATGTTATATGAGCAGGATGAGACTTAGATCATGTATCGCACCTCAATTGTGCTTGAGTTTGTAGCCTATAGCGCAATATGTTTCCTTGGGAATGATATTATGCACCTTAGTGTGTTTATGACCGATGTTCGGTATTTTGATGTGATGAGCTATTCAGCTCGACGTATATCTCCTTATGTGAGTTCTATATGTGGATCGGGTGGCACACCGCCATGGGTATGTTGTTTGGATCGGGTTGCACGCCGCAACAGTGTGATGTTCAGTTCAGTGCCCATATTTGCTTTTGTGTGTTCTGTTTTCCTGTTTTCTAAGGAAGTTTATGTTAGTGTGCGAGTTGAGTAGTTCCTTCTAGAGTTCGCCTTCCTTTTGTATCGCGTTCGAATTGATAGCATACTGGCACATTGTGGTGCCTTGTGGGATTTTTGATTATGTGTGAGGTGGCTAATTGCCTTAGCAGTTCGTACTGGGTGAGACGAGGTTACTAGATTTGGGGTCAGTGCAAACTGATTATATGAAGTATATTATAGAGCAAAGATCATTCTTTGGTTTGGGACAAGGTAATGGAACTTATCAAGAGTGTAGATCCAATGAATTGTTGATTCAGCAGTTGGTTGTGAATTTCGGCACATCTCTTCAGTCGTATCGGTATTGAAAAAAAAATATAAAATAAAAATAAAAAAAATAAAAAACAAAAAAACAAAAAAAAAACTAGAGCAAGACCTATGTAGATCATGAGATGCAATGGGAGCATCAGATTCGTGGAATTTCGACCATTATGTTTAAAGAATGTTATTGTGGTTCTATGAGTAAGTGATGCAAAGTGTGAATTCAGCAAAGTTATGCCGTCATGTTTGGGTACAGCGTGTGGAGATTGATATGGTGGTTGTATGATGGAAACAGGTTTGGCAGGAAAATTCAGGATGTTGGAATTGGGCCTAATGGCTTATTTGCTTGAATAAATAAGTATATCTACAGAATTATCGAGCTAATGTGCTCAACGGAGTAGTGGTAGCATGGGAAAGTGCATGATGTGTTAAACAAGTGATTTTGGACTACTTCGGTGTAGTTCTCAGCACGTTCGAGGACGAACGTATGTTTAAGTGGGGGAGATTGTAACGACCCGACCGGTCGTTCTGAGCTCCGGCGCGTCATTCAGCAGTTTGAGGCCATGAGCGGCTTAATCTAAAGTATATTGACTTATGTGTATGGTCAGAATTAAAATTCAGGAAGTTTGGAGTCAAATCTAAATGGAAATTCTCATTTTGAAAGCTTAAAATTGAAGAAATGAACTAGGATTAGAATTTTGAGTAAACGACCTCGGAATTGGGATCTGAATGTTCCAGCATGTTCGTATGATGATTTCGGACTTGGGCGTATGTCCGGATTTGGTTTTGGGTAACCCGTGAGCATTTCAGTGTATATTGTGAAAGTTAGTACTTTAGAAGAATTTCATAAATTTGGGTTGGAAGGCATTTCAGTGTTATAGAAGTCCGTTTGGGATTCCGAGTCTGGGAATAGCTCCGTATGGTGATTCTGGAGTTGGGAGCGCGATTAAAAGTGAATTCGGATGTCCGGAGGTCATTTTGAAGTCATTTGGCTAAATATAGAAATTTGAAGGTTTTTGAGAAAATTCGACCGGAAGTAGAAATTTTGATATCGGGGTCGGAATGCGGTTCCGAAAGATGGGGCAAGTCCGTAATGTCGAATGTGACTTGTGTGCAAAGTTTGAAGTCATTCCGGAATGATTTTGGTAAGGTTTGAGACACTTAATCTCTTTTAAGGAAACTTAAGTTGGAAAAGTCAACCGAATATTAACTTATGTGTTAGAGAGCTCGAAATGCAAATTTAATGGTTCAGATAGCTTCGTTAGGTGATTTGGGACTTAGGAGTGTGTCCGGAATATTTTTGTGATGACCGGTGTAGAATTAAGCTTGAATTGGCAAAGTTAGTATTTTGGCGAATTCCGGTTGATAGGTGAGATTTTGATCCGAGGGTCGGAATGAAATTCCGAGAGTTGTTGTACCTTCGTTATGTCATTTTGGACTTGTCTGCAAAATTTGAGGTCATTTAGACGTGGTTTGGTTGAGTTTTTGATCAAAAATGGAATTTGGAAGTTCGTGAGATTCATAGGCTTGAATCCGATGATGATTTGATGTTTTGATGTTATTTTGGGTGTTTCGAAGGTTGGGACAAGTTTGAATGATATTGTGGGACATGTTGATATAATTGGTTAAGGTCCCGAGGGCCTCGGGTGGATTTCGGAAGGTTAAC
This sequence comes from Nicotiana tabacum, assembly GCF_000715075.1. Taxonomy (NCBI): domain Eukaryota; kingdom Viridiplantae; phylum Streptophyta; class Magnoliopsida; order Solanales; family Solanaceae; genus Nicotiana; species Nicotiana tabacum. The sequence goes on along the minus strand of NC_134082.1, from coordinate 177,893,755 downwards.
AGAATGAAATTCTGACCAAAAAGAAAAGAAAAAGCTGCAGAAATTTCTGCTGCAATTTTCTGCAGAAGGTCTTTGGACTGCAATCGTGGAGCGTACTTCGGAGGCCTATATCTTTTGATCTACAAGGAATTTTGAGATGATTCAAAAACGAAAGTTGTAGCCCTTCGTATCTAGTTTCCATAATACTAAAGAAATCGTAATTTGGACATTTGTAGAGAAAGTTATGATTGATTAAAGATGACTGGTGGAGCAGTTTCTCCAGAAATTTTCTGATTTCATGGAGCCGATTTAGAAGCTCATATCTCGGGATATATAAAGAGTTATATGGTGTACAACCTATCAAATTAAAGATCTTTGGATATTTATACAAGACGTTATGGGTGTTTAAACAGAAGGTGTCCGACAAGGAACAATTTTAATAGGATGTACAACTTGTAAAACACAAGTGCAAGGTACAACTCGACGAAGCACGGGTAGATTCTTTTAAACACGGATTTGGCTTATTTCTTTCATTTCTTTCATTTGGCTTGGATTATTTTGGAGAGAATTTCAAGGGGGATTTCATCAAGCATCAAAGGTGAGGTGTTTCTACTTATTTCCAAGTTAAATACATGGATTAGAGCTGAAAACTCAAGCAATTTATGGACAAAAATGGTGGTTTAGGGCTTGAAACTTAAAAGAATTAAATGGTGATTTGAGGGGCCAAATGAACTCCGATTTTTATGAATTTGGTATGTATAGACTCGTGGCGAGATAAGGGTCGTATTGATGTAAAAATTTCTGAATTTCGAGACGTGGGCCTGGGGCTCGGGTTTTGCTAATTTCGGGATTTTCGGCATTTTTCGAGTCTTTTCAATTGAGTTATATTCCCTTAGCCTATTGTAACGTATTCGTTGTGGTTTTGACTAGATTCGACGCGCGAAGAGGTCGATTCAAGAGGAAAGGGCATTGCGGACTAGTCTACGGCGGTTAGAGGTGAGTAATAGATGTAAATGCTATTCTGAGGGTTTGAAACCCCGGACTTTCACATCGTAACGCTATATTGAGGCATGACACGCATTCCATGGTGAGTGCGGGGTAGGATACTATTAGGGATTGTGACTTGGTCCATCCCGTGTGATGTTTATACTATACTGGTGATTTATACACACACTTTATTGATATTACTGGGCTTGGTGCCATGTTTGGGGCCTTGTGCCGATTTGTAAAATCCTTCGAGGATTGATATTACTGCTTAGCATGATTTGCATATCATTTAATTTCAGTCCAAGGTTTTAAATGCTGTTTTGCAAACTCAGCCATAATTCTAAGTGTTGAAAACTTAAATGATATTTTAAATGTATTCCGGGCTGGGAACTTCTATTTTGTAAATGCCCAAGGGGCTTATTATATTATTTTCTGGACTGATTATAAAGTGACTTGAAACAGTGGTAACAATGACACTGTGTGATATACTTGAAACAATGGTAACAATGACACTGTGTGATATACTTGAAACAGTGGTAACAATGACACTGTGTGATATACTTGAAATAGTGGTAACAATGACACTGGATGATATACTTGAACAGTGGTAACAATGACACTGTATGATATAAATTGGTCAGGTAACAATGGCTGACCGGATATTGTGCTTGGGCTGTAGGAGCCCCTCCGGAGTCTGTACACACCCCCAGTGAGTGCCGTCGACGATAAATAAATATGGATGGCTCGGGCTGCACGCCGCAGTGGGTACTGGAATGTACCATCATATGCATTGCATTGCATTCATGTATTTGTATTTATACTGGTGTTTAGCTGCTTAGTTCTATATGTTGCTGTATATTTTGATTTTAGCTTACTTTGTGTATTTACTGGATTTTCTTATCTTCGGACTTTAGTTACTTTTATTACTCACTGGGTCGGAGTACTCACTTTACTCCCTGCACCTTGTGTGCAGATCCAGGGCAGTCTCACGCTCAGTAGATCCAGTTGATCAGCAGATCCAGCCTCTGGGAGTATCGAGGTAGCTGCACGGCATTCGCAGCCATTGATCTTCTCCCTCCTATCCTATCTCTTTATTTCCGCATATCAGACTTTGGATATACCATGTATTAGGATGATATTCTGTATTCTAGAGGCTCAGATTCGTGACACCGGGTCCTAGTGAGATTATATTGTGTATTTTGTTAAAATCTTCAGCACTTTAATCTTGCTTAATTGATATTTTTTTCCGCTATTTTTGATAAATTGGGTTAAGTGTTGAATAATGGTCGGGCTTGCCTAGTAGTGTGTTGGGCGCCATCACGACCGGGATTTGGGTCGTGTGACAAGTGAAATCATCTCCCCTTATATATAAGTTTACACATATAATGTTTCTTTCCAATTATGGCTAAATCATTACGAGCTTTAATGTCATTAATGATCCATTATAATTGATAATCATAACTGTCCACGAGATTCTGTAACAATTCTGATTCCCCTCCTCATTAATTGAAGGTTCATGAATCTTCCCTTTTTACTGTCTTGATTCAGTCTTTGCCAGTTGTTACGCTCGGTACTACCTCGTGGGTGTTTCCCTCTCATGCCTTTTCTTATTCTATCAAATAAGACTGCCATGTGTTACTATATCATTGCTCTTACGTGTTATGCCATGTCAGCAATCTAATATTCCTGTGACGACCCGACAGTCGTCTCATGAGTTACCGCTTTATTTTCCCCATTTTTGTTTCTTTATGCTTTTCTTATCCGTGTTATGTGGTATCGGGTTGGTCGGATTGAATCCGGAATGATTTTAGTAAGGTTTGAGACACTTAGTCTCTTTTGAGGAAGCTCAAGTTGAAAAAGTCAACCGGATGTTGACTTATGAGTTAGAGACTCGGATGTGAGTTCCGATGGTTCGGTTAGCTTCGGGAGGTGATTTGTGACTTAGGAGTGTGATCGGAATGAGGTTTGGAGGTTCGGAGTAGATTTAGGCTTGAATTGGCGAAGTTGATATTTTGGCTATTTCCGGTTGATAAGCGAGATATTGATATAGGGGTCAGAATGGAATTCCGAGAGTTGTAGTAGTTTTGTTGTGTCATTTGGGATGTGTATAAAAAATTTCAGGTCATTCGGACGTGGTTTGGTTGGATTTTTTATCAAAAGCGTAATTCGGAAGATTTTAGAAAGTTTGGCTTGAATCCGAGGTGTTTTGGTTGATTTGATGTTGTTTGAGGTGTTTTGAAGATTGGTACAAGTTTGAATAAGGTATTAGGATATGTTTGTGCTTTTGGTTGAGGTCCCAGGAGCCTCGGGGTGATTTTGGATGGTCAACAGGAAGTTTGAGGGATGTTTGCAGCTGCTGAACTTTTGTTGCTTCTGGTATTTTTGCACCTGGGGATTGGGGACCGCAGGTGCGACGCCGCACGTGCAGGAGATCGATTGTAGATGCGAAAAAGGGCCTGATGAGCAGCAACCACAGAAGCGATTAGGGTGACCGCATCTGCGACGAAGCGATTAGGGTGACCGCATCTGCGATGTCGCAGATGCGGAAGTGTGATCGCAGATGCGATTTTTGGCTGGATAAGTGATCTCCGCAAAAACGGATTATGAACCGCAAATGCGGAAACGCAGAAGCGGTTAAAGGGCTGCAAATGCGAAAATGACTGGGCAGAAAGTATAACTTGTGGCCTTCGCGAAATTTGAGCTATTTCACCATTTTTGACTTTGGCCTTGGAGCTTTTTGGACAATTTGAAAGAGGGATTTCAAGGGAATTTCATTGAGGTAAGGAATTTGGACCAAAAACTCGTTCTTATGCTATTATTACACGAATTAGAGCTAGAAATCATGGAAATTAAGGGTGAAATTGGGGAAACTAGGGCTTGAAAACTTAGACCTTTGCTTGAGGATTTGAAAGACCATTTGAGGTCGGATTTCAAAACTTTTGATATATATGAACTCGTGGGAAGATGAGGAATCTATTGATGTAAAAAATTATTGAATTTGGAGAAGTAGGCCCGGGGGTCGGGTTTTGGTAATTTCGGGATTTGTGTTGTATTTTGATTATTTTCGCGTGGGCTTCGTTCCCTTAGCATATTTTGACGTCCTCGTTCTGATTTTGGATAGATTCGATGCGAGTGGAGGCCGATTTGAGGGGCAAAGGCATCGCGATCTAGAGATTTGACCGGTTCGATGTGAGTAATGATTGTAAATGATGTTCTGAGGGTTTAAAACCCTAGATTTGCACATCGTAGTGCTATATTGAGGTGAGGCACATACTTGATAAAGAGCGTGGGGTCATGCACTATTGGGGATTGTGACTCCGTCTCGATTGATGGTTTTACCCTGTATTTTACTGAAATCTATTTGGCATCATCATTATTTGGGTTAAATGCCATATTTGGGCTTTGTGCCAACTATTTGAATCCTTCGGGAATTTTTACTGGTATTTTCCTCACTGTTTTGACTTTATACTTGAACTCATTCATGATATATTTCAATGTTCTTGTACTCAGCCCTGTTTACTATGTTTTAAATACTTAAATGACCTTTTAAATGATAATTAGCCTGAGAATCATTATTTTTTTACTGTTGCCCGAAGGGCTTGTGAGGATTTTTGACTGAGTAAGGCCGAGGGCCTATGTTGTGAGGAAATATTTGATACTGATTATGAAGCCGAGGGCCTGAGATATGTATGCCATGAGGTGGCTTGATTGATATGAGGCCGAGGGCCTAGTGATGATGCCACGAGGTGGCTTGATATTGAGGGGGCCCTCCAAGAGTCTATACACCCCCAGTGAGCGCGGTACCCATTGTGATATGAGATTGAGCTCGAGGGGCTGGTATTATTCTGAGATATTGCCCGAGGGGCGGATTTGTTGATATTGTGCCCGAGGGGCGAACCTTTATAATTGACTGTGAATATGTGTTTACTATTCATAATTGACTGTAAATTTCTTGCTTAATTATTGAAAAGGGCTTTTCATGAAGTAAATTTTGAGTTAAGGGATTTTACCTATCTTTCACTGATTCACGGATTTTTAAATGGTTTTACTGTTTCATTATAGAATGCGTTGTACTTTACGTAATTTCTTACTTTCAGTTTTTATTTAGATTTGTTACTCACTGAGTTGGAATACTCACTTTACTCCCTGCACCCCGTGTGAAGATTCAGGCGTTGCGGATCCTGCCAATGCGAGTTGAGATCTCCCGGCAGATATCGGAGTCTACGAGGTAGCTGTTTGACGGCCGCAGTCCCGTGTTTCTCCCTCTTTATCATTTCTATCTCTTATCGGACATTTGTAATAGTTTGTAGACTTTTCAGACTTGTATTAGGTTTTTATAGATGCTCATGACTAGTAACACCCCATTTTAGGGCTGTGTTGGGTTGTCCTTCCGCATATTTATGATATTATCTGCTACTTAGTATTATTAAATCATATTTTAGACTATTTTCTTGCTATTTAACTGTTTAACATCGAACTAGAAATAGTTGGCTATCCTTGTCTTCACGAGAGGCACCATCACGATCGAGTTCGGGTTTAGGGTCGTGAAAATTCCACGTGTAGTTCTTTTTCACCACCAATACAGATAGTTCTCCCACATTTTTGTATATTCTCTATTGAATATTCGAGGAAGTGGAAGGTTTTTATGGCGGGAATCCTCTGCCGCGGTTTTTGAATATAATCATACCCTTTTCTGAACCAATGTGATGTTCATCACTTTTATTAAATGATCATGCCATGTGGCTTTTGACAATTGGTTCTTCAGTTCTTCAGCGTCTTTTAGGGTTTTTCTACAACCGCATCAGTCACGAAGTGACGGTTCCATTATGACGCTTCATAATGACCTCAATAGTCGTGCCTTCCTATAAATACTTAACCTTTATTTTCTTGATTTTCTAAAGCCTTTCCCACTTAGTCTTCATGTCTTACTTCGTTCTGCATCTTTTTCTTGTGCTTCTCTAGTTAGTCATGGCATCATTAAATCCTGATCCTCGTAAAGTAGTAATTGTCGATGAACTTCCCCCTTCAACTGCCCTTGTTAGGAGTAGAAGAGGCGGTAGGTTACATAGCCTCGGTTCAATTTCTAACTGTGGTTCCTCCTCTCAAGGTAGTGCTTCCAAACCATCTTCTTCTAGACCTAAGGCTTCTGCAACCACAAGGGTTTCTTCTAAAGATAAAGATTTATCTGAAGCCCTTCGTGAACCTACTGTTGATGAGATTGTCCCTCAGGAGCTATCCTTTGTGACTGATAGTGAATCCATGAAGAGTCAAGTTTCTTCCATTGCTGCTTCCCTTGATCGTGCTGATCATTACCCAACTCTAATTACCATTAGTCTTCTTGCTCTTGTTCGGATAGAATGTAATTGGAAACCCGACATCCCAATTTTAATCCCTGGTTCTAACCAAAGAATAACTGCATACCAAACTGGCTATTCCTTCGTTTATACATATCCTTTTACCTTAGGCTTTAAACCTCATACTGACCCAGTAATGATTGAGTTTTGTTGTTACTTCAATGTGTGTTTGGGACAAACTGGTCATATTGTTTGGAGAGCTGTTGCATGCCTCCGTTATTTATCAAACTTGGCTTCTATGCCTTTTACTTTTAGTCACTTACTCCATCTCTACTCTCCCAAATTATTTTGTGATGGAGTTTTCTCCCTTGTGGCCAAAAGTAAGAGAGTATTAGTTAGCCCTGAAGATGATAGAGATCGAGGCTAGTATGCTCGCTTCGTTGCTGCTCCCACTAGTGATTTGATGGGTGAAGAAAACATTTCTTTTCCTGAAAAGTGAAATTTTGCTCGTAAGTATTTGTATCTCACCTTTTTCCTTTCTTAAAAATTGATTCTCATATATTCTCGTGCTTACTTTTTCAGCAACTATGGAAGTTTTTGAAGAGATCCTTGACTTCCGTGCTTGGGTAGGTAAGTTATTATCTATTTCTCCTATGGAGAAAAGATCTTGGAAGTACCTTTCTCAAAGATTTAGGTGGAAAGTCAAAACACATGGTACTTTTTTCCCGTTTTAATCTTCTTCTTATTTAAGAGTTTTGCTTATGGTGAGTCTTGCTCAAGAAAGGATTTTGAGCTCTTCTTCAAAGAGGAAGGTTGGTGGAGCTCGTGGCTCAGAGGGAGAAGAAGAACCAGAATGTTCTTTAATTCGTAGACCTCATGTCAGGAGGCGCATTATTTCAGATGATGAAGCCACACCTCCTCCAAGTTCAGTTCCTGCTACTGAGCCTGAATATGCTACTTTAGTGAGTTCTGATGAAGAGATGAATGCTCCTCCTTGTGAATCTACTGATTAGCTGTTTTCCCGTGGTTTTGATAGTGGTGATTTTGGTCCTGTTTCTGAGGAATTACCCCTTGCTTCTCTTCCAGTGTTGGTCCACACCTGTTCTCAATCTACCGTTCCTGTTGTTTCTACTACTACTACTCCCGTGGCTGCTTTCACTTCCTCAACTGTCCATGTTGCTACTATTTCTCATGTTGAAGTTGGTACTTCTAGTAGCAATAGGGTGATGAAAAAGGTTACCATAGAAGTCCCTGAAGATGGTAATCTATTAAAAAATCTGGTCAAGTCGACGTATAGTTAAAATCTTTAATTGGACCAATTGAAAAGTCTAAGTTGGAAAGCCATAGCTCCTTGTCATGGATGAATGATATTGTTCATTCATCTTTGAAGGTTTAAGTTTTAGCTTTTCCCTTCCCTTTTCCTCATGGTTATTTACTTTTGTTTGACACCCACTTCTTTCTTTTCTTTTGTAGATCAACTTGATAGGCACGGAGCTTATGAAAAGAATTGTTCACACTAAGCAGCTAGTCAATGATTATCATATTGAAGCAGATAACTAGAAGGAACAATATGAGGGTCTTCAATTGGAGAAAGAACTTTTAACTGAAGAGAAGTGTGCTTTGGAACAACAAGTAAGGATGATGGCGGTAGAACTAGCAGTTGAAAAAGCCTCTTCAAGTCAAGTTGGAAGAAACAAAGATATCCGTGAATCTTCATTTGCAGAGCAACTTTCTAAAGCTACCGAGGAGATAAGAGGTTTGAAAGAACTCCCACTACTAAAAAATCAGGGTTTAGCGACGGACAAAATCTGTAGATAAACAGAAAAATCCGTTGCTAATCTCATTTAGCGATGGATTAGCGATGGATTATCAAAAGATTCTTCTAGCAACGAGCATTTTAGCAACATATTAGCGACGACGTTCATAGCTAAATTCGGTTTTTTGTAGTGTCCTTAATCAGAAGGAGACTTATGCCAGAGGGCTAGTTCAAACACTCAATCAGGTTCAAGAAGACCTCTGTGTCTCTTCTGATAAGATCCAGTTCTTGGAGAGTCCCCTCGCCCCTCTGAAGGTTTCTTATGATGCTTCTTTGACTGAGAAAGAAGAGTTGAAGGTTGAAATTGACCAGTGGGAGAAAGATTATGAAGCCCTTGAAGATAAATCGACACTTGATGTAAGTTGGGCTTTTTTGAATACCTGCCTCGAGACTTTGATGGAGGCTAGCCAAGAAGGTTTTGATCTCCATGATGATATTGCTAAAGCTAAGGAAGCAATCGAGAAAACTCAGCAAAGTCAAAACTTTTATTCACCAGAGGTCGGCCTTTCTGAAGGTGATGAACTTACTCCTGGTGAAGTTGGTATTCAAGCTTCATCTGACAAGTTGAATCTTCTCCCGCTATTGATGATGCCTTATTGGATTCTACCTCTCCCGCTACTGATAATACTGCATTGGATTCTATTCCTTAGTGTTCTTTTAATTTGTTTTTGAAACTTTTGATAAGAAGTTTTTTTTTTATTTTTTTGGAATGGATGGTTAGTTTTTAGCCCTAGTTAGTTTGGGGTTTGTTTGAACAATTTGGTTTTAACTAAGTATATATTTAGTTTTAGCCAAGTTTAATATATGATCTTTCGTTCACTATGAGTTTTTTGTTTAAACTCTTTGACTTTCATTTAAAAATGCTTTACTATTTCATGATTTTTGCATAGACACGAATTTTATAAAAGAGGGCCCTTCTATAAACGACACTAATAAAGAAGACGTCTCAACTTCATATTGGTATAAATATATGAGAGGAGTTGGAAAATACATATTTTGAAGAAGTTTCATGAATAATTTGAGGAATTTTAATATCTTGGACTTTCAAATTACATAGCACTTTACAATATTCAGTTAACATCTACAACTCTTTCATAACTATTTTTCTTATAACAGATTTCAAAAATTCTAGGGTATATTTTGCAATCCATGATGAATCATTGTCTTTAACCTTAGTACCCGCAGGATCTTATAATTTATGTCCGCGAGTTTACACTTTATGAAACTTATTACAAAGGTTTTTTGATTTAGACTTGCTTCTTGGCTCTTGATTGGCTCTTGACTCTTTATTTTTTGGTTGATCCAAGATTGAATGAATCCTGACTTTTAGTCTTATTGATCTTTTTTGATCTTTTTTGCCTTTTATCTATAGTCCCCCAAGTGTTAGAGCTTTAAAGTATGAAATCTCAAGAACTTGATTACTCCTTCCATTCGGTCCATTTCCTGAAAAGGAAAATACATACGGGACTCGGAGGTATATTTTTAGATAATGACTACTTAACCCTTTTTATTTCCATCAGAAAGGTTGTAACCAGACTGGGGATAATTTTGTATTCCGCGTGTCTTTTAGGTCTAATATCATCATTTGGTGTGGGCTAGCTTTGTGCCTGACCGGGGGTTCTTATTTTAGAAGTAATACTTCTTTAAATGAACATCATTCCAATTTGATGGGAGTACTTTGTCGTCCATTGTTTCTAACTCATATGCACCCTTTCCACCAATACCTCGTATCCTGTAAGGTCCTTCCCAATTTGGACTCAATTTTCTTACATTGGCTACTTTTGTTGATTGAAAAACTTTTTTGAGGACGAAGTCCCTAATCTTGAAGTATCTAAGACGAGCTTTCCGATTGCAATATCGCTCAATAATTTATTTTTGTGCTGCCATCCTTATTAGAGCTGCTTCTCTCCTTTCTTCAAGCAAATCAAGATTTATTCGCATCTCTTCCTCATTTGATTCTTCGGTTGCTTAGGTGTATCTTGTACTTGGTTAACCTATTTTAACTTGGATTAAGGCTTCAGCACCATACAGAAGTGAGAATGGACTCTCTCCCGTACTTATTTTTGTTGTCATCCGGTAAGCCCATAAGACTTTAGGTCTCAAGCTATAGGCAAAACTCGGCCTCAAGTCCTCCAGATTGGCCCAACATCAACACACAGAAATCATATCTCGCCCCTTGATCGGGAAATCACAAGCCAACGATGCACATCTGATACCGAGCGCTCGTGCGTGCATATGAACGCATGGAATGAATTTCAAGAGTTACATTTCAAGCTGAATCAAGGACGCACGATAAGAATTCAAGAATGTAAAGGTTTTTCTAAAAGTTCTGCAGCCTCCCGAGGATAAGTACAAATGTCTCTGTACCGATCCGCAAGACTCTACTAAACCTGCTCATGACTCGTGAGACCTATGTAACCTAGGCTTTGATACCAACTTGTCACGACCCAAAAACCGACCCGATCGTGATGGCGCCTATCGTGAAACTAGGCTAGCCAACACAATTCCCGAATCAACCATTATTCAATAAAAGTCATTTTATACCATTTATTAATCAATAATCTCATGATGTAAGTCTGAATGAACAGTGCAGAATAAATACACAAGCCCGACATCGAGATGTCTCTAGTCATGAGCATCTACTACAACTACATAACAACATAAAGACCAACATGGCCGTGAAAATCATAAGAATACATTAAGGAAGAATAAGGAGGGAGAAAAGTAGGGTTGCGATTGCCAGGAAGCTACCTTGCTAACTCCGATGGACCTGCCACCGAGCTTAAAAATACCTGAATCTGCACACAAGGTGTAGGGAGTAATGTGAGTACGCCAACTCAGTAAGTAATAAAAGTAAATAAAGACTGAGCAGTAAGAAATCACATAAACCACGTCATAGCACCACAATGGTTACAATATGTTCCCAAAACAGGATACTATTCAAATCATTTTGTTAAATTTCCAACTTCAGTAAAATCCTTTAGAAAATATATTTCTAACCTTTTCAATAGAGGTTTAATGAAATATATACAGTAAAAGTGATGAAAAATCATAATCGGCCCCTCGGGCAAAACTTAGTTCGTATACAGCCCCTCGACAAGCAGAAATTCATAACCATTTCATAACTTAAAAAATCTCTGAGGAAGTAACAAAGCCAAATCAGTGACTAAATTTCGAACACCTCATAAAAACTTCAGTTTAAATGAAAGTTGTTTCAAGCATTTGTTCAACATTTTCAATAGAAGCTCGGTCTAAAGATGAGTGAAAGCAGTAATTAAATCAACATATTCAACAGAAACTCACTTTAAGGAGGAGTGAAAACAGTAAGTTCCTAAACAGACCCCTCAGGTAAAGCATCACTCGTATATGTGTATATATATAGCCCCTCGGGCAAGCCACTCAGTCACTCATGACTCAACTCTCAGCAATCAATACTCACCCTCAACATTCATGCTCAATAGGTACCTTATCATAATCGTTGCGGCGTGTAGCCCGATCCATATATATCATTGCGGCGTGCAGCCTGATCCATGTATATAGTCGATTGCGCGCAATGGGGGTGTCCAGATTCCGGAGGGGCTCCTAAAGCCCAAGCGCTATATCGCGCGGCGTGCAGCCCGATCCAAAATATCGTTGCGGCGTGCTGCCCGATCCATATACATACATACATACATATATATGCAGCCCGATCCATAAATATATAATCCTCCCAACCAGGCCCTCAGCCTTTCTCAGTCATCAATCTCACAATCAGGCCTTTTGGCCTCTCTCAGCCATAAACCTCACAAGCCACTTGGACTATTAGTAAAACAGGACTTTTAGCTCAAAATATCATTTATAGTATCAAAATTTAGTAAATAAGACTAAGTTAAGAAATCAATAAAATACAGCATGACTAAGTACAATTATTTAAGTCAAAACAATGAGTAACAATAGTTAAAAAGCCCCATAAGGGTCCAAAACAGTTGGCACGAGGCCCAAATATGGCATTCTGTCCACAACATAGTAATACTTTTTGAAACACAATGATATGAAAGAGTTTACAATCTACTACGCGACTTAACAGTCATACGGGATGGACCAAGCCACAATCCCCAATGGTGCACAACTCCACGCTCGCCATCTAGCTTGTCCGTCATCTCAAAGTTGCACAATGATGTGAAATCCGGAGGTTCATACCCTCAGGACAACATTTACAATCATTACTTACCTCAATCCGGTCCAAACTCTAGCTCACGATGCCTTTGCCTCTCGAATCAGTCTCCAATTGCTCCGAATCTAACCAAAATTAGTTCCACATCATTAATACACGCTAAAGGAACACATCCCAAGCAAAAATAATCAAATTAACTCAAAAATCCCGAAATTGGCAAAACCCGACCCCTGGGCCCATGTCTCGAAATTCGATAAAATCACATCAATAGAATATTCATCCTCCCAGGAGTCTATATATACCAAGAACATCAGAATCGGACCTCAAATGGCCCCTTAAATCTCAAATTCAACTCTCCAATTTTTCTTCCAATTTTCATTCCAAATACCCAAATTAAATGATAAAATTATGAAAAATCATGGTATTTAACCAAATTGGGTGAAGAACACTTACCCCAATCAATCCTCTGAAAATCTCCTCCAAAATCGTCTTCTCCCGAGCTCCATAGCTCCAAAATGCAAAAATGGCCGAAATACTCGAAATAGAGTACTTTATAAGGCTTCCTAGGCTTCCTCTTTAACGAACTCAGGACGACCATCGTGTCCGCGATGAAGAAAAAATATTGGCTCCCAAAATTCTCTACGCGTCCTCGGTACAAGCCTCGCGAACGCGATACATACTGGAGACATAACTACGCAAACACGACCACCAAAGGCCGAACGCGAAGAACAGAGTTCACCACCTCGAGAATACTCTTCGCGAACGTGAGTCACTGACCGTGAACGTGATGAACAAAAATCTCTACAACAAAAACTAGCAAAACTGCCAATTCCAAAGTCCAAAAATGATCCATTTACCACCCGAAACTCACCCGAGGCACTCGGGACCTCAACCAAACATGCCAACATATCCCATATCATTATTCAAACTTGTTCCAACTTTCGAAACGCTCAAAACAACATCAAAACACCAAATCATCATCTAATTCAAGCCTTAGAATTCCGAAAACTTTCAAATTTCACTTTCGATCAAAAAATCTATCAAACCTCGTCCGAATGACCTAAATTTTTGCATACACTCCACAAATGACACAACGGACCTACTCAAACTTCCGGAATTTAATTCTGACCCCTATATCAAAATCTCACCTATCAACCAGAAAACGCCAAAATTCCAATTTTGCCAATTCAAGCCTAAACCTTCCACGGACCTCCAAAATACACTCTGATCTTGCTCCTAAGTCCCAAATCACCTAATAGAGCTAACCAAATCATACAAATTCCAATCCGAGATCATATACTAACAAGTCAAAACTTGGTCAAACCTTTTAGATTTTAAGCTTCAAACTGAGAATTGTTCTTCCAAATTCATTCTGATTGCCCTGAAATTTAAAACCAACGATTTACATAAGTCATAATATATCACACAGGGCTAGTCATGCCTGAGAACTGGCGAGCGAAGTGCAAAAGCTTAAAACGACTGGTCGGGTCGTTACATCCTCCCCCACTTGAACATACGTTTGTCCTCGAACGTGCCCAGAGTTGTTCCAAAAACCATCAATCACTGAGTAACCTTACCATGCACATACCCGGGGGTGATCCCATGTCACCCTATCTCATATAGGTCCGATAACACAATGTAACTGAAATTTCACAATCCAACCTAGCCTATACACCTTAGAACCACATTTCCACTTCTAAAATCATATACAAGATCAGAACCTCACATCTATACTCTGAATAAGCCCGAACAAGCTGTAACAAACCATACCTGCAGCCTCAGATGCAATTACATGATATACCACATAGCTCAAACTCTTATAGCGATAACTTCTGATCACATAAATTGCTTAGAACAACCGAATATTGATAATAACCTCTTATCAAATAAAGCCCAAATCCAACACTTCTGTATACTGCCAATGATAAATGAAACACGTAGAAAGTCATAACCATTCCTCAGATCAATCATTCGTGAAGCCACTTCTCCTTTGGCAAGGACCATAGCAAATTTCTAAGCCGAACATCGATATTATCCTTCCAACATGCTGAAATCAAATCTGTTTGTATTCATTCTAGATCCCAACGAACTCATCTAATCCACACAATTACTCTAGTGACATGACACATCAATACCACTTAAAGCCACAACTCGTGCAATCCGCAAACTAATAAGCAACAATCCGAACTTACTCAAATCATGAAAAATGACTCAAATAAGAGAGCTGCACCGCAAGCTCACCAGTACCACCACAACACAATGCTGAGAACCCATTACTTGTTTTAGAACCAGAACACACGAATCTAACCCGAAGGATCATATCTTGACATAACTTCGCTGCAATGCGCGACCCTATCCAAACACTGGTTCGCATGAGATGCCTCAAATCACCATGCTCAAAATCATAAACCATGCGCAATTTGATGCCTAGCACCCAAAAGTGAATCACCATAACCATGGATAAGGGAATGACACAATGCCATATCAGTCCGAAAGAACATACCCAATGCGCGACAAATCATGCAACGCCCAATTACATATCTCGCTCAAATTCCTCTATAAAGCTCAAATGGAATCGCACCATATGCGGATATAACCAACAAATCACAACTCTCCGTAACATAGAAGAGTAACTCATAGATCACTCCAGAACACGGATAAGCTCAACAACAATCGAATGGTACATCTTTCAACAATAACAGTTCAGAGTCAACAATTCTGACCCGATGCAGAACACACATCCATATTGGGCCTACCAATGAACCACACATCAACTCTGGTTACCCATAATAGATAAATAACCTTCCGAAGGTTTACAATGACTGAATCATAGCACATACTATCATCTGACTAGGATACCCATATCTTTACAGTCCACAACCGCAAAATAACCTATTTATGAGAACTCCCAGTCTTCAAATCGATAAAGCACACGAATCACTATATCTGATCCTAACTCCACCACCCAAATATCTAACACATCCCTACTACTCGATCATCCCACGAGGGGTACTTCTAAAAATTCTTCTATGTCATTAAGCAAACCTTGAATATCAGTAGTCGATCAGACAAGATAGTGCCGCAATACCAATAAAGCATCCAAAAAAATACATCACCCTTTTCTAAAATATATACCCTCATCAAGCTATACCAATCAGTGATCTCATTTATCTAGTCATCTGAAGCTATCTATGCTGCCTAAGAATTTATGACTTTCCTTTCAAAACTGAATCGTGACTTTATACATGCAAGTATCAACCCCATACAACATACCTCATATACCATACCATCCTATAATAAATATGAGAACTTCATAATCCTCTCCGAGCTACAAGCAACTAGGTACTCAGCTAGCCAAGAACTTTTCCATTTGATCCCATCTAGGAGAAATTCATTTTACATCCCATGCTCCTCATGCTAGTAGAAAATATACATCTCTAACCGTGGTAGAAACCATCAAGAACTCTCCAAATTCCATTTGAACAATACCAAACTGTCAGAACTAAATTTCTCTAACTCAACCCAGCTACGAAGACACCACTATCCTTAACTAAAACTTGCCCCATGAACTTTAGCTAAAAATCACATTGCCCTAAGGCTCATAAACCCTCGCATTCCTCTGAAGCACTCCCAAAAGTACCACAACCGAGATACCCACTCTGAGAAGACTTTCTACGAATATAAAGTCATTACCTTCACCTTCCTAATACTGATATGTAGAATCCGTAATAATATAGAAACACCACAAGTCTTGACACCCTCCAATGCAAATCTCAGTTTCGAGCCAAATATACCACCTGAAAATCTCCAATTATTACATGTAAAAATCTTGAACCCATTAGACCCATTCTCGAGAGTCGTCCACTCTACTCAAACCGCAATTAGACCGATCAAATAGACCGAGCGACCTATGCTCCAATAGCACTCCAACACCGCAAAATGTAACCTCACCTTAATGCAACCAAGAAACTTCCTGTTCTATGCACCGTACATCCTTTACCAATAATAACTTAAGTCATTCTATAAATTCTTATACGCCCATAAAGCATAACCCTAACCTTTAGTGAAATTTACTTTACTTGAGACATCCTTGGTCTCAACGTCCGTAAGCCATAACTGATTCACTAGTACGCCTCAAACTGGAACCAATATAGCATATAATCATACAATCAGCTAATCAATAGCAGACTTCCCCACTTGGCTCAAAGCCATAGATTCAAACACACAATAACTCATAATACATATACTCTATTACTGCCATAATACCATAGCAAGGTTAAACTCAATCATTCATAAGCTTATGCAACACTAACCATTTAGTGTTTCCAATCATCCGCAAATCTCGCATTCACCCTCGTAACAGTCAAGATAACTCTTCTACGCGATCCAAACTCAAACTGCAGCACGTATAATTTACTGGTAAAAGAGGACTTACAAAAAACATCATCGGGACCACACAACTTTAGAACACTCTGCAGGAGATAACCCACCTACTTCGCCTCAAACTAACATCTTTTTATACCCTTCTACTATCATAAGCTTCATGCACTCACTGAATTTTCCTGATTCTAAACTCATATCACAACATGAAATCTACCTCACTTCCCAACCAGACAATATGAAAAGATCCTTCAACACACCCACAACTCGGGCTATACATCAAATCATGTTGGAAATCAAGCACCAGATAATTCTAACTACCTCCAATAAGACTCTTCTCGCCTCATCGAATCATACAAACACATCTCACAGTCGAATCATACTCATCACATGGCTATCCAGCCATTCCTTCCCCTACTAAGGACACTTATCGATCATATAGATCCAAAAGCACGCACTCATAAATCAATAGGTTAGGGCTCAAGCTATAGGCAAAACTCGGCCACAAGTCCTCCAGACTGGCCCAACATCAACACACAAAAATCATATCTCGCCCCTTGATCGGGGAATCACAAGCCATCGATGCACATCTGATACTGAGCGCTCATGCGTGCATATGAACGCGTGGAAGAAATTTCAAGAGTTACATTTCAAGCTGAATCAAGGACGCATGACAAGAATTCAAGAATGTAAAGTTTTTACTAAAAGTTCTGCAGCCTCCCGAGGATAAGTACAAATGTCTCTATACCGATCCGCAAGACTCTACTAAACCTGCTCAAGACTCGTGATACTTATGTAACCTAAGCTCTGATACCAACTTGTCACGACCCAAAAACTGACCCTGTCGTGATGGCGCCTATTGTGAAACTAGGCCAACCGACACAATTCCCAAATCAACCACTATTCAATAAAAGTCATTTTTATACCATTTATTAATCGATAATCTCATGATATAAGTCTAAATGAACAGTGCGGAATAAATCCACAAGCTCGACATCGGGGTGTCTCTAGTCATGAGCATCTACTACAACTGTATAATAACATAAAGACCAACATGGCCGGGAAAATCACAAGAATACATTAAGGAAGAATAAGGAGGAAGAAAAGCAGGGTTGCGATCGCCAGGCAGCTACCTTGCTAACTCCGATGAACCTGCCACTAAGCTCAGAAATACCTGAATCTGCACACAAGGTGCAGTGAGTAATGTGAGTACGCCAACTCAGTAAGTAATAAAAGTAAATGAAGACTGAGCAGTAAGAAATCACGTAAACAACGTCATATCACCACAATAGTTACAGTATGTTCCCAAATAAGCTACCATTCAAATCATTTCGTTAAATTTCCAACTTTAGTAAAATCCTTTAGGAAATATCTTTCTAACCTTTTCAATAAAGGTTTAATGAAATATATATAGTGAAAGCGATGAAAATCATAATCGGCCCCTCGGGCAAAACTTAGTTCGTATACAACCCCTCGGCAAGCAGAAACTCATAACTATTTCATAACTTAAAATATCTCAGAGGAAGTAACAAAGCCAAATCAGTGACTAAATTTCGAACACCTCATAAAAACTTTATTTTAAATGAAAGTTGTTTCAAGCATTTGTTCAACATTTTCAATAGAAGCTCGGTCTAAAGATGAGTAAAAGCAGTAATTAAATAAACATATTCAATAGAAACTCACTTTAAGGAGGAGTGAAAAATAGTATGTTCATAATCAGACCCCTCAGGCAAAGCATCACTCGTATATGTGTATACATATAGCCCCTCGGGCAAGCCACTCAGTCACTTATGACTCAGCTCTCAGCAATCAGCACTCACACTTAGCATTCATGCTCAATAAGTACCTTATCATAACCGTTGCGGCGTGCAACCCGATCCATATATATATATCGCAGCGGCGTGCAGCCTGATCCATGTATATAGTCGATTGCGCTCAATGGGGGTGTGCAGATTCCGGAGGGGCTCCTACAACCCAAGCGCTATATCGGTGGGACGTGCAACCCGATCCAACATATCGCTGAGGCGTGCGGCCCAAACCATATATATATATATATATATATATATATATATATATATATATTTTTTTTCTTTGGCGTGCAACCCAATCCATAAATATATAATCCTCACAACTAGGCCCTTGGCCTTTCTTAGTCATCAACCTCACAATCAAGCCTTTGGCCTCTCTCAGCCATCAACCTTACAAGCCACTCGGACTATCAGTAAAGCAGGGCGTTCAGCACAAAATATCATTTATAGTATCAAAATTTAGTAAATAAGGTTGAGTTAAGCAATCAATAAAACACAACATGACTGAGTACAATTATTTAAGTCAAAACAATGAGTAACAATAGTTAAAAGGATCCATAAGGGTCCAAAACAGTTGGCACAAGTCCCAAATATGGCATTCCACCCAAAACACAGCGATACTTTTCAAAACACAATGATATCAAACAGTTTTCAATCAAATACGCGACTGTTAAGGTTAGACCAAATACATACCTCGATGCAACGAACACAATTCAAGCCTCAATTACCGCTTTACCTCTTGTTTCCACCACCAACTCGCTTGTATCTAGCCACTATTTGCTTAACGATATCAATAAATGCTAAATGAATCAATTCTAATGCATGAAAATAGGTTCTATAAAGATTTCCCCAAAATGTAAAAAATCGACCCCAGACCCACTTGGTCCATACCCGAAATTCGGACCAAAACTCGATTACCCATTCTCCCACGAGCTCAAATATGTAATTTGTTTTGAAATAGGACCTCAAATCGAGGTTCAAATCCCCATTTTTGTGAAAACCTAGTTCTACCCAAAACACCCAATTTCCCCCATGAAAATAGTTGATTTGAAGTTGAAATCATGTCAAAAGATGTTAATGATTGAAGAAAACTAATTAAAAATGACTTACAATTGATTTGGAGAAGAAAGGTTATTTGAAAAATCGCCTCTTATGTTTTTGGGGTTTTGAAAAGTGAAAAATAACTGAAAAGTCCGTTTAAATATACTCCTCTTAGACCCTCTCCGCGGACCGCACAAAAAGGATTGCGGCCGCAGAGCTCCACCGCGGACCGCAAAAAATCGAGCGCGGCCGCGGAGTCCCCACCGCGGCCGTGAAGTTTCCACCGCAGACCGCAAGACCTGGCTTCAGAGACCTGCAACTTCTATGAATCTGCAACTTTTTCCTAAGTTCAAAACTTGCCGAAACACATCCGAACACACTCTAGCTCTCGAGGCTCCTAACCTAACACACGTACTAACTCAACAACATAATCTTATCCATGTGATCAAATTGCCAAAATAACCTCAATAACAATGAATCAAAGTTCAAAACCAAGAATTTTTTTTAAAACTTCATCAAGTATCAAATTTAGCAATTTAGGTCGGAATCACATCAAATGGCATCCGTTTTCAATCAAACTTTACAGAAATGACTTAAACCATATATAAGACCTGTACTGGGTACCGGAACCAAAATACGGGCCCGATACCATCTCTTTCTAATCAAACTTCATTTCAAATTTCCTTAAATATTTTCAGAAAATAATTTCCTTTAAAAATTCATTTATCGGGATCGGGACCTCGGAATTCGATTCCGGGCATACGCCCTAGTCCCATATTTTCCTACGGACCCTCCGGGACCGTCAAATCGTGGATCCTGGTCCGTTTACCCAAAATATTAACCGAAGTTAAATTTATTCATTTTACAGTCAAAACTTATCATTTTCACAAAATTTCATATCTAAGCTTTCCAGCTACGTGCCCGGACTACGTACGCAAATCGAGGTGACTCTAAATGAGATTTTCAAGGCCTCAAAACACGGAAGTTTCATTTTAAAACAAGTGGACATATAACATATTGGCACAAAGTCATAAAGGAACTCACAATCAAGAAGTATCAAAACAATAAGGAAGGCAATCACTTCAATTAAGGAAATTAAGGGTCAAGTAACAATTAAGAATTTGAGAAAAGCTAACTGTAGCGCCCCCTTTTTCTAGCGAAATCGGGTTTATGACATTTGGGAGACAACTTGTTCCCTTTCGGGAATTGGGTTTTGAATTGAAGAGTCTCCACCTAATGATTAAAGTGCATTAGGACACTAGGAGGGGTTTGTTTTGAGGAACCATAGATTGGGTAAGGGTTTGAAATTATCCTAAGGGGAAGGTGTTAGGCACCCCTAAGGATCCACTAGTATGGTTCCCGGCCAAACTATTGTTGTGACTTAAGTGTAAATAACACATAGGCAAATAAAGGCTTCAAATAAGAGGGAATTTTCACGTAATGGTTACAAATAAACAAAAGTAAGAAAAAGGAACTAAAAAGAGTTGATTTTCTTAAAAGAAATGGTTTAAAAAGATTTAAAAGAAACAAAGAAAACAAAGGAAAGGGGGGAGGGTCCTAGGTTTATTAATAATATGAATCACCCCACACAACATCCGGTAATCACTCCTTAGTGAGGGGCTACACGTGATGTTATCGCGTGGTCATCATATCCATATCTACCCTTTCCCACTCCGTTAAGGTATTAAAGCGCGGAATGGTCTCGTTTACTTATTGCATGCTATTACCCGCCCCCATCCTATCAGCCCCGGAGGCACTTGGTACTACTAATCCTAAAGGGAGGAGGTATTGGGAACTTGGTACTACTAATACTTGGTACGACAAACAAAACACATATAGAAAGTTTGGGGAAGCATATAAACAAATAAAAGGGCTCAAACTGACCTCCTTTAAACCAAAGAGAGCACATAATGTAGCATGACTTGCATGTACTGTTTAGGGTCTGATTAAAACTTAAAAGGTTGAGGCGGACTGATTTATTACATAGTTTATATAAGAAGCCCGAATTAGGCCTACCTGCTAGTTGTAGCATATAAAATCTGATTTAGTTTATAAACTTTCACCCTATGGCTTGCCTAAGTGTTAGACGAAGACCCTATAGGCATGATATCTACTGATACCAGAAACAATGAAGCAAACATGAATACATACTGATTTAAGAAAAAAAATCGTCTGTTATTAAAGAAAGGAGAGTTTTAGCAAAAGAGCATGCGTCACTGTTACTGGTTTTAGACTTATAAGCGAGTGAAGTGGTTCAGATTCGATTAAAGCTCCTATAGGCATGCTTTCTATGTGTTGTCGATTTTGGACACTTTTATAAACATAGTAAAAAATGCAGAAATCCTATAGGCATAACATCTAGATTCAGAATTTCCTTTAAAGCCTATGAACATGATATCTGATTGCGGTTGATTATTTAAGACCTATAAACATATTTGCCTAATGAGGAATGCATATGCAAGATTCAGAAAGAACCTATAGGCAGGATATCTATATGATACGAAGAAATTCAGAAATAACCTATAGGCAGAATATCTATATGATATGCAGAAATTCAGAAATAACCTATAGGCATGGTATCTATATGGGAATGCAAGATTCCTATAGACATGGTATCTATACATGAGAATGCAGAAATTCTTAGAGACATGGTATCTATATGAGAATGCAAGATTCCTATAGACATGGTATTTATATGAGAATGCAGGAATTCATAAACTCCTATAGGCAGGTTATCTACCCCTTTTTGCATACATAGTTACCCCTCCCTTTTCACTAGCCATCACCGAGAGTCTTATTACAAAGTTATTATAGCCCAGAAAGAGTAAGTAAAGAAAAAAAGTACAATCAGAAAAAGTACAACCAAGTAGAGCCTGATTGAGACTTCCTGTCTGAAGTATGAAGTAAACCAACTCCAAGAGATCTTATTTCAAAGCCTTTCTCCCATTTGGATGTGTCAGAGTTCCCTAAGAGTTTCATAAGAACTCTGGGCAGTGCTCACACCCAAATGTATCACCAGATTAAGCCATAGTGCAGTGTGGAAGGGCCAACCCTCAAGTGTCCAAGTTTAGAGGGAACTCAAGGTCCCAAGGCAAGGCTCACAAGAGGGGGGGGGGCAGAACTTAGGGACTAAGAGAGAGTGCAAGTGCAGAAGTAGGATTCTGAAAGGGGAAAGGGAAAAAGGAAGCATCTTAAATCAGTACACATAAGGGTATAAGGGAATGGGGAAGTTGCAAGAGGCAAAAGAAAAGCAGGCTGAAGGGCATACCCAACAATGGGAGATGCTGGCACACCTTCCAGCCTGTTTGCTTAGAGGTCAATACCCCAGTGGTTCAAACTTAATTCATGGACAACAACTTACATTGCCATGCCTTAAGTCACAACTCAAAACACATAGGGGTGATAGGGGAATGGGGGTTCATAACAAAACACACATAAGGAAATTAACATGCCAATTAAGTGCTGAGATATACAGAAATAGCAGGTGAACATGGATACAAAAGCAGTAAATACACATTGTTGTGGTGCTAAGAATTAAATCCGGACATACCAGTTTTCAGGGAAACAAGTAAAGAAAAGCAGTAGGTCTTGTAAAATAGGCCACGGTGCAGACAAGAAGAGAATATTATTATGAGAGAGTATGAGTTCATAATGCAAAATCAGGCATAAATAAGGTAAGAAAATAGTTGAGGAACTGATTGTCAATCAATTACACAAGACTCCCTTTAATTAAGGGATTCAGATTTAAAACGGGTAAAAACCATTTAAGAAAAGAAATTGAATAAACACTTTGTGCAAAACATGCAATTAGGGGCAAGTACATAAAAGGTTATTTAAGGACAAGGTTTTGAAATACACGGTTTGTGCAAATAAGGTAAGCAAATCAATTAACAAGTAGTAAATTAAAAGGGTCTGAGATTTTGCATGAATAATCCGAGTCAAAAAAGATGAAGAAGGGTTTTAACTTAGGTCGAGTCACAGAGAAAATTAGCAAATCAATCAAGCCATATTCAGAAGGAAGTTTGAACTATTGCAAATTTGAAAACCATTTTATTAGGAAACTCATCATATATAAGGAGCATACGAGCATGTTAAGCATGAAAATGACTGTAGTGTCATTGTAAAATCAGTAGAAGATCCAGTACAGAAGAGTTTAGCAAGAGTTGGAATCATATGAAGAACAAATGTTTTTAAACTCATTTCAGAGATTCAAAATAGGTTCAGAGGTCTCAGAAAGAATTTAAACCTTTACCATATTCCTCTCAGCAACTGAAATTCGTGAGAAACATGATAGAAAAGTAACATGCAGAGCATAGCGGAAGAATTCAAAGAAAATAGAGTAGAAGAAGCTAACACGAAACGTAATGGAAAAGACTGATAAGATCAGTAGCAGAAACATGCTGAGAAGTTTTTAGAAGAAACTTAAACAGAACTTAGTAGAAGGAAAATAGTAAAACACTTAAAAACATAGTAGGAAAAACATATCTAACATGGTGGAAGAAAATACCAGAACACAGCAGAAAAGCATACGAGAACATAGTATAGGAAAACACAGTAGGAGATGCATACAAGAACAAGATATAGAAAACATAGTAGAAAAAACATACAAGAACGTGGTAGAAGAAAAAAATATAAGAACATAGTAGAGGCAGATGCACACAAAAGAAAAAAGAAAGAAAGTCAGAGAAATATTTTCAGAAAACCCTAGATCGGAGAAGAAATGGTTTTGAAAGTAATTTTTGAAAGAAAAGCCAGAGAAATCATTTGAAAACTCAGGGAAAGCATAGATACACAACAGATCTAAAGGAATCAGAGAAAACCTCGAAGGGTTAGGGTTTCAGAAGAACCCTTGAAATGAGAAATGCTTTAAAGAGTCACCGCTCTAAGTCGGAGAGGTCAAAATCAAGCTCAAACAACTATGGTACGCCGGAATAAGGCCGGAAATGGTCATGGAACCTTGATCGACAAAGGTCTGGGTACAATCCTTCAAGGTCGGGCCTTGAATCTTCAGAAATCAGGCACGTAGGAGTCATAGGAGGCCGGGGTAGGACTCTCATAGCCTTGGAAGCCATAATTCCGGTGGCTTTCAAGGTAGAGATGGTATGAGGAGGCTAGGGTTTGAGAAGGTTCGAGAGTGTTTGAGAGAGTGTAGGGTTCAGAGGTGGCTGGTAGGTGGAAATTATTAGGGTTGAGGGGTGTTTGTGAATGAAAAAAAGATAAGGTTAAAATGTGGCCATTGATCATTTTGATCAACGGCCTGGATTAAAAGAGGGGTCGGGCGGGTCATTCAAACGGGCTGTGGGTCGGGTAATTTTAGGAATTGGGCTGGGGTTCAATTGGGGTAGAATTTGGGCTACAATTGAAATAAAATCTGGCTAGATTTTAAATAGCCATTGTTTCCCATTTATTTTATAAAAAGTAGCAAATTAAATTCTGGAAATAAATTGAAAGTACTAAAATGATTTATAAAATATAATTATCAATTAAAAATGATGGGCTTCATTTTTATAAATATAAATGCAATCAAATCATAAATGAGGCTAATATTGCAATTACATGCAGTTGAGCTTTAAAAATACTAAATAAATTTGTAAAAACATGCAAAAATTATCTGAACTGTAGTTTAGCATAAATATTAGAACTCAACAAGTGAATCACCAAAAAATGATAATTTTGGACATTTATGGGATTTTTCTTTATAAAATAAGGCAATAAAATTGATATTGAAAGCCTTTAAAATTAAGGGAAAATAATAAAAATATTTGTAAATACTTATATATACATACATATGTTATTTTGAAAGTATCTTGCATATAAAAATATACAGGAAAAAATTGGGTATCAACAACTGCCTCTCTTTACCCGGGAAGGATGAAAGAGTTGTCGGGTAAAGATACGATAGCCGATTTTGACCGAACGAAATGGTTTGAAGAGGTGGACCATGCTCTAGTTCCTGAGCTACCTACATATCCCTGGTCTTACAGGAATCAGGCCATATGTAGTTCAGGGTCCGTCGGCGGAATATGCCGATGGAGATTTTTCAAGACGGACGCGATATTTGGGTTGGGATGGATGGTTAAAGTCTAATAGGGCTGCGGGAACTGGAGCGGGATTGCTCCTATTGAGATGGCTGTTGCTCGCCGATTTTCCTGCAAATAAGCAATACAAGTGTATATTGTGCGGAAATTTAAACGTGATGTAAGTTCCCGTCGGATCATGAATGTTGTCTTTGGATGGTTAGGATGACGTCCTCAGACCATGACATCCTGGGCCATAAAGCGTATGATAAGGGATTCGCATGCCATGAAATGATGCTCTCGGGCTATGAGAATGATGCCTCCAAACTATGACGCCTTTGAATAATGATATGCAAAAAATAAAAAGGGGTCCTTAGGCTATGGCATGGTGTTCTCGGGCTATGAAAATGGTGCCTCCGAACAATGATGCCTTTGGATATATTGGCGATCTTTCAGCCCATGAGATGCAGAAGGTGGCGATCTTTCAGCCGATGCAAGATGTAAATGAAGTGGAGATCTTTCAGCCTATGCAAGATGTAAATGAAATGGCGATATTTCAGCCATGTAGAATGTAAATAAAGTGGCAATCTTTCAGCCGTGCAAGATGTAAATGAGGTGGCGATATTTCAGCCATGCAAGATGTAGATGAAGTAGCGATCTTTCAGCCATGCAGAATGTAAATAAAGTGGCATTCTTTCAGCCATGCAGATGGAGGTAGAGCTTAACCTCGGAAGGTAGAATAGTAGCCTTATGCAATGCAGGGAATGCAGATGGAGACAGAGCTTAGTTTTAGAAGTAGGATGATAGCCTTATGCAATGCAGAGAATGTAGATGGAGAAAAAGCTTAGTCTCGGAAGGCAGAATGGTAGCCTTATGCAATGCAGAGAATGCAGATGGAGACAGAGCTTAGTCTCGGAAGGTAGAATGATAGCCTTATGCAATGCAGAGAATGCAGATGGAGACAGAGCTTAGTCTCGGAAGGCAGAATGGTAGCCTTATGCAGTGCATAGAATGTAGATGGAGACAAAGCTTAGTCTCGGAAGGCAGAATGGTAGCCTTATGCAATGCAGAGAATGCAGATGGAGATAGACCTTAGTCTCGGAATGTAGAATGGTAGCCTTATGCAATGCAGAGAATGCAAATGGAGACAGAGCTTAGTTTCGGAAGGCAGGATGATAGCCTTATGCAATGCAGAGAATGTAGATGGAGACAAAGCTTAGTCTCAGAAGGCAGAATGGTATCCTTATGCAATGCAGAGAATGCAGGTGGAGGTAGAGCTTAACCTCGGAAGGCAGAATGGTAGCATTATGCAATGTAGAGAATGCAGATGGAGACAAAGCTTAGTCTCAGAAGGCAGAATGGTAGCCTTATGCAATGTAGAGAATGTAGATGGAGACAAAGCTTAGTCTCGGAAGGCAGAATGGTAGCCTTATACAATGCAGAGAATGCAGATGGAGATAGAGCTTAGTCTCAGAATGTAGAATGGTAGCCTTATGCAATGCAGAGAATGCAGATGGAGACAGAGCTTAGTTTCGGAAGGCAGGATGATAGCCTAATGCAATGCAGAGAATGTAGATGGAGACAAACCTTAGTCTCAGAAGGCAGAATGGTATCCTTATGCAATGCAGAGAATGCATGTGGAGGTAGAGCTTAACCTCGGAAGGCAGAATGGTAGCCTTATGCAATGTAGAGAATGCAGATGGAGACAGAGCTTAGTCTCAGAAGGCAGAATGGTAGCCTTATGCAATGTAGAGAATGTAGATGGAGACAAAGCTTAGTCTCGGAAGGCAGAATGGTAGCCTTATACAATGCAGAGAATGCAGATGGAGATAGAGCTTAGTCTCAGAATGTAGAATGGTAGCCTTATGCAATGTAGAAAATGCAGATGGAGACAGAGCTTAGTTTCGGAAGGCAGGATGATAGCCTTATGCAATGCAGAGAATGTAGATGGAGACAAAGCTTAGTCTCGGAAGGCAGAATGGTATCCTTATGCAATGCAGAGAATGCAGGTGGAGGTAGAGCTTAACCTTGGAAGGCAGAATGGTAGCCTTATGCAATGTAGAGAATGCAGATGGAGACAAAGCTTAGTCTCAGAAGGCAGAATGGTAGCCTTATGCAATGTAGAGAATGTAGATGGAGACAAAGCTTAGTCTCGGAAGGCAGAATGGTAGCCTTATACAATGCAGAGAATGCAGATGGAGATAGAGCTTAGTCTCAGAATGTAGAATGGTAGCCTTATGCAATGTAGAAAATGCAGATGGAGACAGAGCTTAGTTTCGGAAGGCAGGATGATAGCCTTATGCAATGCAGAGAATGTAGATGGAGACAAAGCTTAGTCTCGGAAGGCAGAATGGTATCCTTATGCAATGCAGAGAATGAAGGTGGAGGTAGAGCTTAACCTCAGAAGGCAGAATGGTAGCCTTATGCAATGTAGAGAATGCCGATGGAGACAGAGCTTAGTCTCAGAAGGCATAATGGTAGCCTTATGCAATACAGAGAATGCAGATGGAGACAGAGCTTAGTCTCAGAAGGTATAATGGTAGCCTTATGCAATGCAGAGAATGTAGATAGAGAAAAAGTTTAGTCTCGGAAGGCAGAATGGTAGCCTTATGCATTGCATAGAATGCAGATGGAGACAGAGCTTAGTCTCGAAAGGCAGAATAGTAGCCTTATGCAATGCAGAGAATGTAGATGGAGGTAGAACTTAACATCGAAAGGCAGAATGGCAGCCTTATGCAATATAGGAAATGCGGGTGGAGGTAGGACTTAACCTAGGAAGGCAGAATGGCAGACTTATGCAATGTAGAGAATGCAGATGAAGACAGTGCTTAGTCTTGAAAGGCAGAATGGTAGCCTTATGCAAGAAATAAAAGGCAGGTGGTAGTAGAGTTTTCTTAGCTGATATCTGATTTCAATATTGTGGCTGTTGAGAATATTATATGCATATAGCAACTGTGAATAGGTGATGGTTCTGAGTTTTGTATTCCTGATCAGTAAGAGTGTATAGTATATTCGATGATTTTCCAACTCAGGTGCCTGCATCCAAAAAAATCATGAGTTTTGTAAAGGGGAAAGGTTAATTCGTATCCCTGCTGACTTTGCTTGACCTGCTCAGCTCTGTTTCGGTGATACTGTATGAATCATTGGGGTAGCATTGCTAAACAAAGCAATTTTGGTAACAGACATGCATGATTTAGTAAAAATATAACATAAATACATAATCGAGAATAATTTTCTTTAGATGAACCGACGACTGCGGCATGGTTCAAGACATTGCAACTTTCTTGCTCTGGAATTTTGAGGGCCCTCCTCAAAATTCTACCCCAGTTTACTGGGCTGTTGTTTCTGATGGCTGCTTGCAGTGACTGGCTGAAATTACTTCAGAATTTTGAGGGTCCTCCTCAAAATTCTGCCCTAGTTTCCAATTGCGAGGGGGGAGGGAGGGGGGGAATGAAAATTATTGACTTGTGACTGAACCCATAGGGCTGCCTACGTATCCCCTTTTAAACGGGAATCAGGTCAGGCGTAGTTCAAACTACATCATAAAAAAAACATAAAGGTTACACAAAGTATCACTTGACTGTGTCTGAATTGATCGACTTTGGCCAAACTTCTCCGTCCATTTCTGCAAGTATGAGGGCTCCTCCTGTCAGAACCCGGTGAACCATGTACGGACCCTGCCATTTGGGAGAGAATTTCCCTTTGGCTTCATCTTGATGCGAAATTTTTTTCTTTAACACCAGCTGCCCCAATGTGAATTATCTCGGCTTGACTCTTTTGTTGAAGGCTCTAGACATTCTGTTCTGATAGAGCTGACCGTGCCAAACTGCATTCATTCTCTTTCCATCTATAAGAGCTAGCTGCTCGTAATGACTTTTCACCCATTTTGCGTCGTCGAGCTTTGCTTCCTGTATGATCCTTAAGGATGGAATTTCCACCTCGGCGGGAATGACTGCCTCTGTACCGTAAACCAGCATATAGGGGGTTGCCCCAGTTGATGTGCGAACTGTGGTGCGGTATCCCAATAAAACAAATGATAACTTCTCGTGCCACTGTTTATGCTTCTCTATCATTTTCCTCAATATCTGCTTGATATTCTTATTGGCGGCTTCTACGGCTCTGTTCATCTGAGGTCCGTAGGTTGTAGAATTCTTGTGTTTGATCTTGAAGGTTTCACACATGGCTTTCATTAGGTCACTGTTGAGGTTGGAACCATTATCAGTGACAATTGACTCCGGGATCCCGAACCGACAAATGATACGCCGCGGACGAAATCTGCCATGACCTTTTTGGTCACTGCTCTATAAGATGCTGCTTCAACCCATTTGGTGAAATAATCAATTGCTACTAGGATAAACCTATGCCCGTTTGATGTGGCAGGTTCGATTGGTCCAATGACATCCATTCCCTATGCGGCAAACGGCCACGACGAGCTTGTTGCATTAAGCTCATTTGGAGGTACTTTTATCCTGTCTGCATGTATCTGACAACAATGATACTTTCAGACGTATTGGATGCAGTCTGTCTCCATAGTCATCCAGAAGTAACTAGTCCGAAATATCTTCTTTGCTAAAACAAAGCCATTCATATGTGGACCGCAGGCCCCAGCGTGGATTTCTTCTAGCTGTTAGATGCTTCTTTTGCGTCGACACATCTTAGTAATCCCAAATCAGGAGTCCTCCTGTATAGGATTCCTCTGGTGTGAAAGATATTGTTGGATAACCTCCGAAGAGTGTGCTTCTGAGTAGCGTTTGCGAGTTCTGGGTATTTTACTTTTGCCAAGTATTCCTTGATATCATGAAACCAAGGCTTTCCGTCTGCTTCTTCCTCAACATGAGCAAAATAAGCTGGATGATCATGGATCTTTACCGGAATGGGATCGATGAAGTTCTTATCTGGATGCTGTATCATGGATGATAGGGTAGCCAATGCATCGACAAACTCATTCTGGACTCTGGGAACATGCTGGAACTCTGTCTTTGTGAACCTCTTTCTCAACTCCTGTACGTGATGCAGATAAGGGAGTATTTTGGAATTTTTAGTTGCCCATTCTTCTCGGACCTGATGTATAAGCAAGTCCGAATCTCCAATTACTAGAAATTCTTGAATGTTCATGTCAATGGCCATCTTGAGCCCTAAATGCAGGCTTCATACTCGGCCATATTGTTGGTGCAGGGGAACCTGAGTTTGGCAGACACTGGATAATGCTGACCGGTTTCTGATACTAGGACCGCTCCTATGCCAACTTCTTTGAAATTTGTTGCTCTATCAAAAAACATTCTCCAACCATCATAGGATTCTGCAATATCTTCTCTTATGAATGATACCTCTTCATCAGGAAGATATGTTTTTAGGGGTTCATATTCTCCGTCCACGGGATTTTTAGCAAGGTGATCTACTAGTGCCTGTCCTTTTATTGCTTTCTGAGTCACATAGACAATGTCAAGTTTGCTC
The DNA here is from genome assembly GCF_000715075.1 of Nicotiana tabacum. Lineage (NCBI taxonomy): Eukaryota > Viridiplantae > Streptophyta > Magnoliopsida > Solanales > Solanaceae > Nicotiana > Nicotiana tabacum. The sequence continues at coordinate 177,862,826 of NC_134082.1, read as the reverse complement.
AACAGGATTTGCCACTCGGCCAGCTTGCCAGTGGGCATGGTCTTCTGAAAGATTATCCATCCTTGATATAAGATATGTGGTATAAGCACAGAAATAGCGCCTCGGCTTCTGCGCCACCCAAGTCAAAGCACAACAGGTGCACTCTAATAGAGAATACCGGGCCTTGTATGGGGTGAACTTCTTACTGAGGTAATAGATGGCCTGCTCCTTATTCCCCGTTTCATCATGCTACCCCAGAACACAACCAAACGCTCCATCCAGTACTGCAAGGTAGAGCCATAGAGGTCTACCTAGCTCGGGAGGGATTAGCACTTCGCGGGATTCAGTTTTAGGTTGTACCTTCTCAGTCTATTGAAGAACTTCCTCAAATCTTCCATGTGATCAGTGGCTTTCTTGTACTTGATGATAACATCATCTATATATACTTCGATCTCATTGTGTATCATATCGTGGAAAATGATGGTCATGGCCCTCATATAGGTGGCCCCTGCATTTTTTAACCCAAACGACATTATTTTGTAGCAGTAAATTCCCCACGGCGTAATGAAATCCATTTTTTCAGCATCTTCTTCATCTATCCAGATCTGATGATAACCAGCGAAACAATTTACAAATGATTGCAACTCGTGCTTGGCGCAATTGTCAATCAGGATGTGTATGTTCGGCAAGGGGAAGTCGTCTTTTGGACTGGCCCGGTTGAGATCCCGGTAGTCGACACAGACTCTGACCTTCCCATCCTTCTTTGGTACCGACACAATATTAGCTAACCATGTCGGATATTCTACTACCCTGAGAACCTTAGCTTTGACCTGCTTAGTGACTTCTTCCTTGATTTTCAAACTCATATCAGGCTTGAACTTTCTGAGCTTCTGCTTTACCAGTGGACATGTCGGATCAATTGGCAGCTTGTGGGCCACAATAGATGTGCTCAGACCAGTCATGTCCTCATATGACTAGGCGAATATGTCCTCATATGACTAGGCGAATATGTCCTCGTATTCTCTTAGAAATTTTGTGTACTCTTCCTTTTCTGACGGTGATAAGTGGACGCTGATCCGAGTTTCTTTGACATTTTCTGCATCTCCCAGGTTAACAATCTTGGTCTCGTCCAGGTTTCACTTAGGTCTGTTCTCAAAATTCTCAACCTCTTTAACAATCTCTTCCGGATATATCGTCTTTCTCTGAATCTATGTCCGTTTGTTACATTGTCTCGTTGCATGTCACAGTAATTGGTTCATCAAGATAAGTAATAGTAATGCTGTATAAATAAAGTAGTGAGAGAAAATAATAAGAGTAAGATTTATAAGGAAACCGAAATGCTTTGATAAATTTCATAACTGTTTTGAACATTGGAGATCTTATTGCAAAATTTAAAATGCAAAAGGAAAGTCGACTAGTGAAAATAAAAAATAATGTATGATGCTTTGTTCAGCCTTGCTACCCCGAAGCTTTCCGTGCTCTGGTAGTTCTGATGGTCCAGTTATTGAGGCATGCTCCTCTGCTCACTACCTGTATGGAAGGGCCTTCCTCCCCCTCCTCCTAAAAAATGACACAACAATCCATGTCATCGTCTTCTAGGAACAAGTTACTCACTACTGCCAGTGCTTACTTTTCTTCCGATCCATAGATAACATCAACTGGCTGGAAGTCTGCTCCAAATGTGGTATTGGCTGCTCCAGCGGGTAGTAAGGACCGCGCCATGGTGGTGACCAGTTGTTGAATTCTTCCCAGGTGTACTTATATCCCATGTAGATAGGAGTGTTATGGTGACCTGGTGTGTGGAAATGGTCATTTGTGGAGTCATGAGGTTCTGGGATGAGTAGTGGAGTGTTGTTTAGGGTATGGTAGTTGTTGCAGTGGTGGTGAGGAGCAGGATGGTTTTGTGGTTTTGGGATATTTTGTGGAGGTGTGGGGTTCTGAGTGTTTGGAAAATTGATATCTGGAGTGGTGAAGAAAAATGACAAGTTTGCCAGATTTCGAACCTGATCAAGTTCCTCCTGAAATTTCAACAATTTCTGCTCAAGTTGGGACGCATTTGCTTTGGAAACCTAAGTACCATGAGTGACCTCTACCCGTTCAGTTGAGTTTTCCTTTCTGGTGTTGTTCAAATCTTCCATCTTTCCTTTGTTCCTGCTTCTGATAGGACTATGAGGAGGAGTGGGTGGAGGGCCCTTTGATCTTATGGAATATGATAACGATGTCAGAGTACATGAACTAACCTTTGGGTAAGGGGAATAAATAAACAAAAAGTAAAAACAAAAGGTAACAAGTCAGTGACGATTATAAGAAAAATGTTGCGATATTTAAATACATAGTGCAAGAATGTAAATCGTGTCCTAATTTGGGAACCTCTTTGTGCCTGAGGTAGGCCTAGCGACAAGTTGATTTGAAGAACTTAGAATGCTAAATGCCTCATTTTATTGATAAAAAGTATATGAATCCCAAATCGACACTAAATAATAGGAAATAAAATATCACTAGTGGCCATCGGCCTTATTACATTCATAAAACGAAAAAGATAAACTCCTATCTATTTGGTCCCAGAAGGACCTTCCTCAGTTTAAATGCTTTCGTTGATCAAATCCTCTAGCTCACGTAGGTTCACCAATAGAAATGCCTTTGCCATGCGTTCTCCTTCACTTCCTTCAGCGTTCTGGCAGTCGGTGACTCTCTTCCTCACTTTCCCTTCCAATTCCAGCAGATTGTACTCTAGATATTCCAACTTTTCGTTAGCTTTGGCGGCCCTCTCTTTCCACTCATTGATTTGGTCATTTGATGGAAGACTCCTCCACCAGTATAGCAAGAGTGGGGGTGTGCTAATCATACCGAAACTGAGGACCTCGTGCCTCATATTTCTGCAAGACAAAAAGGCTAGGCCCTTACCCCCACCAGACTCGACTATTAAATACCAACAATTAGCATAAAGCGTTTAGTTTTCCAAATAAATGCACAGATCGTGGTGATGTCTGTTTGGGTTCAGGGAAACCCGGTGGACTTTAGACAAGGCTATCTTAAAGAGTCATTATGCGGACAACACAACTGACTTGGCTAGGTTTGACCATGATGCATGCACAATTATACAGACTAAGGTTTCTATGGGGTATTAGACCAGTACCCTTGAGCGGACACCTCAAGAGGGAAAGACACGGAACCGTCGACTACACCGTTGATCGACTGGTTTTACCGCAAATACGCCTTTGTCGGATTTAGGGGGTGATAATATCGAAAGAGCGCAACCACTCATTATAAGTGTTGCTATGGTATTTTGTTTGGCACGAGTGGAATATGATGTTGAAAACATGCTTATGCAATAATTAAAACAAGTTTTCACGTATTTTCACATTCATTAAGTAATAATTATAATAATTTAAAACAGTAATAAAGGAGTGCAGTAAAGGAAAGCATTAAAGAAATAAGGGAAAGAAACAAGAGACAAGTTAGTTTTTTGCAGTAGAAGAGAGAATTAAATGCTTAAAGGTATTAAACAAATAATGACACATAAGAGATGTAAAGTCATAGTAATAGCTTGAAATGGTAAAAGCCTAAAAGAAAATCCCCAGAAGAGTCACCATGCTGTCGTGCCCCCTTTTTCTCGTGAAATCGGGTTTATGACATTTGGTAGACAACTCGTTCCCTTTCGGGAATTGGGTTTTGAATTGAAGGGTCACCACCTAAAGATTAAAGTGCATTAGGACACTAGGAGGGGTTTGTTTTGAGCAACCAGAGATTGGGTAAGGGCTTGAAATTATCCCAAGGGAAAGGTGTTAGGCACCCCTCATGATCCACTAGTATGGTTCCCGGCCAAAGTATTATTGTGACATAAGTGCAAATAACACATAAGCAAATAAAGGCTTCAAATAAGAGGGGATTTTCACGTAATGGTTACAAATAAACAAAAGTAGGAAAAAGAAACTAAAAAGAGTTTATTTTCTTAAAAGAAATGGTTTTAAAAGATTTAAAAGAAACAAAGAAAACAAAGGAAAGGGAGGGGGGTCCTAGGTTTATTAATAATATGGATCACCCCACACAACATCCGGTAATCACTCCTCAGTGAGGGGCTACACGTGATGTTATCGCGTGGTCATCATATCTATATCTATTCTTTCCCACCCCGTTAAGGTATTAAAAAGCGGAATGGTCTCGTTTACTTATTGCATGCAATTATCCACCCCAATCCTATCAGCCCCGGAGGCACTTGGGACTACTAATCCTAGAGGGAGGAGGTATTGGGCTTATTTGTGGTTTCAAAAGGTAAAATACTAAGGCAACAAACAAAACACATATAACAAGTTTGGGGAAGCATATAAACAAATAAAAGGGCTCAAACAGACCTCCTTTAAACCAAAGAGAGCACATAATGTAGCATGACTTGCATGTACTGTTTAGGGTCTGATTAAAACTTAAAAGGTTGAGGCAGAGTGATTTATTACATAGTTCAGAAAAGAAGCCCGAATCAGGCCTGCCTGCTGGTTGTAGCATATAAAATCTGATTCAGTTTATAAACTTTCACCCTATGGCTTGCCTAAGTGTTAGACGAAGACCCTATAGGCATGATATCTACTGATTCCAGAAACAATGAAGTAAACATGAATACATACTGATTTTAGAAAAAAAATCATCTTTTATTAAAGAAAGGCGAGTTTTAGCAAAAGAGCATGCGTCACTGTTACTGGTTTTAGACTTATAAGCGAGTGAAGCGGTTCAGATTCGATTAAAGCTCCTATAGGCATGCTTTCTATGTGTTGTCAATTTTGGACACTTTTATAAACATAGTAAAAAATGCAGAAATCCTATAGGCATGGCATCTAGATGCTGAATTTCGTTTAAAGCCTATGAACATGATATCTGATTGCGGTTGATTATTTAAGAACTATACACATGTTTGCCTAACGAGGAATGCATATGCAAGATTCAAAAAAAACCTATAGGCATAATATCTATATGATACGAAGAAATTCAGAAATAACCTATAGGTAGGATATCTATATGATATGCAAAAATTCAGAAATAACCTATAGGCATGGTATCTATATGAGAATGCAATATTCCTATAGACATGGTATCTATAATGAGAATGCAAAAATTCTTAGAGACCTGGTATCTATATGAGAATGCAAGATTCCTATAGACATGGTGTTTATATGAGAATGCAGAAATTCATAAACTCCTATAGGCAGGTTATCTACCCCTTTTTGCATACATAGTTATCCCTCCCTTTTCACTAGCCATCCCCGAGAGTCTTATTACAAAGTTATTACAGCGCATAAAGAGTAAAGTAAAGAAAAAATTACAATCAGAAAAAGTACAACCAAGGAGAGGCTGATTCAGACTTCCTGTCTGAAGTATGAAGTAAACCAACTCCAAGAGATCATATTTCAAAGCCTTTCTTCCATTTGGATGTGTCAGAGTTCCCTAAGAGTTTCATAAGAACTCCGGGCAGTGCTTACACCCAAATGTATCACCAAATTAAGCCATAGTGCAGTGTGGAAGGGCCAGCCCTCAGGTGTCCAAGTTTAGAGGGAACTCAAGGTCCCAATGCAAGGCTTACAAGGGGGGGGGCAGAACTTAGGGAATAAGAGAGAGTGAAAGTGCAGAAGTGGGATTCTGAAAAGGGAAAGGGAAAAGGGAAGCAACTTAAATCAGTACACATAAGGGTATAGGGGAATAGAGAAGTTGCAAGAGGCAAAAGAAAAGCAGGCTGAAGGACATACCCAGCAATGGGAGATGCTGGCACACCTTCTAGCCTGTTTGCTTAGAGGTCAAGACCCCAGTGGTTCAAACTTAATTCATGGACAACAAATTACATTTCCATGCCTTAAGTTACAACTCAAAACACATAGGGGTGATAGGGGAATGGGGGTTCATAACAAAACACACATAAGGAAATCAGCATGCCAATTTAAGTGCTGAGATATACAGAAACAACAGGTGAACATGGATACAAAAGCAGTAAATACACATTGTTGTGGTGCTAAGAATTAAATCCGGACATACCCGTTTTTAGGGAAACAAGTAAAGAAAAGTAGTAGGTCTTGTAAAACAGGCCACAATGCAGACAAGAAGAGAATATTATTATGAGAGAGTATGAGTTCAGAAGGATTCTGAAAGTGTCTTATTATTTATGAAGAGGGTCGTGCCTTTTATAGTGCAAAATTAGGCAGAAATAACGTAAGAAAATAGTTAAGGAACTGATTGTCAATCAATTATACAAGACTCCCTTTAATTAAGGGATTCCGATTCAAAACGGGTAAAAACCATTTAAGGAAAGAAATTGAATAAACACTTTGTGCAAAACATGCAATTAGGGGCAAGTACATAAAAGGTTATTTAAGGACAAGGTTTTGAAATACACGGTTTGTGCAAATAAGGTAAGCAAATCAATTAACAAGCAGTAAATCAAAAGGGTCTGAGATTTTGCATGAATGAACCGAGTCAGAAAAGATGAAGAAGGGTTTTAACTTGGGCCGAGTCACACAGAAAATCAGCAGATAATGGAAAGAAATCAATCCAGCCATATTCAGAAGGAAGTTTGAACTAATTACAAATTTGAAAACCATTTTATTGGGAAACTCATCATATATAAGGAGCATACGAGCATGTTAAGCATGAAAATGACTGTAGTGTCATTGTAAAATCAGTAGAAGATCCAGTACAGAAGAGTTTAGCAAGAGTTGGAATCATATGAAGAACAAATGTTTTGAAACTCATTTCAGAGATTCAAAATAGGTTCAGAGGTCTCAAAAAGAACTAAAACCTCTACCATGTTCCTCTCAGCAACCGAAACTCGTGAGAAACATGATAGAAAAGTAACATGCAGAGCATAGCGGAAGAATTCAAAGAAAATAGAGTAGAAGAAGCTAACACGAAACGTAATGGAAAAGATTGATAAGATCAGTAGCAGAAACATGCTGAGAAGTTTTTAGAAGAAACTTAAACCGAACTTAGTAGAAGGAAAATAGTAAAACACTTAAAAACATAGTAGAAAAATATAGTAGGAGAAACATATCAGAACATGGTGGAAGAAAGTACTAGAACACATCAGAAAAGCATACGAGAACATAGTATAGGAAAACACAGTAGGAGATACATACAAGAACATGATATAGAAACAGTGTAGAAGAAGCATACAAGAACGTGGTAGAAGAAAAAATATAAGAACATAGTAGAGGCAGATGCACACAAAATAAAAAAAGAAAGAAAGTCAGAGAAATATTTTTAGAAAACCCTAGATCGGAGAAGAAATGATTTTGAAAGTAATTTTTGAAACAAAAGCCAGAGAAATCGTTTGAAAATCAGGGAAAACATAGATACACAACAGATCTAAAGGAATCGGAGAAAACCTCGAAGGGTTAGGGTTTCAGAAGAACCCTAGAAATGAGAAAGGCTTTGAAGAGTCACCAATCTAAGTCGGAGAGTTCAAAATCAGGCTCGAATGACCATGGTACGCTGGAATAAGGCCGGTGATGGCCGTGAAACCTCGAATTGATAGAGGTATGGGTACAATCTTTCAAGGTCATGCCTTGAATCTTCAGAAATCAGGCACGTGGGAGTAATAGGAGGCCGGTGTAGGACTCTCATAGCCTTGGAAGCCATAATTCTGGTGGCTTTCAAGGCGGAGATAGTATGAGGCGGCTAGGGTTTGAGAAGGTTCGAGAGTGTTTGAGAGAGTGGAGGGTTCAGAGGCGGCTGGTAGGTGGAAATTATTAGGGTTGGGGGGTGTTGCTGAATGAAAAAAGGTAAGGTTGAAATCTGGCCATTGATCATTTCGATCAACGGCCTGGATTAAAAGGGGGGTCGGGCGGGTCATTCAAATGGACTGTGGGTCGGGTAATTTTAGGAATTGGGTTGGGGTTCAATTGGGGTAGATTTTGAGCTACAATTGAAATAAAATCTGGCTAGATTTTAAATAGCCATTTTCCCATTTATTTTATAAGAAGTAGCAAATTAAATTCTGGAAATAAATTGAAAGTACTAAAATGATTTATAACATATAATTATCAATTAAAAACGCTGGACTTAATTTTTATAAATATAAATGCATTCAAATCATAAATGAGGCTAATATTGCAATTACATGCAGTTGAACTTTAAAAATACTAAATAAATATGTAAAAACATGCAAAAATTATTTGAACTGTAGTTTAGCATAAATATGCAAACTCAACAAGTGAATCACCAAAAAATGATAATTTTGGACACTTATTGGATTTTTCTTGATAAAATAAGGCAACAAAATTGATTTTGAAAGCCTTTAAAATTAAGGAAAAATAATAAAAATATTTGTAAATACTTATATATGCATACATATGCTATTCTGAAAGTTTCTTGCATATAAAAAATATACAGGGAATAATTAGGTATCAACACTAACAACATCATATGGAGCATATAGAGGTAATATAAGCAATTAAAAAACTCAATCATAACGGTATACTTCCCACATAATGAACATAAGGACCTAAGAACCCTAAAGACAAATTTTCCACAAATAAGTCCGAGCACACACTCGTCACCTCGCCTGCACGGACTACAATTAGTATAGAAGACTCAAATCCTAATGGGAAGTCCCCCACACAAGGTTAGGAAAGATATTTACCTCAAAGACGACAAACCGATACTCTAAAATGCACTTATCGGGTGAAACGACGTCATAACGGCTCAAATCTAACCAAATTAACTTCAAAGCCCAAATAAAACACACAAGAGACTATTCAGGATCATAAAGTCTCAATCTTTATCAAAATTCAAAAATCGGTCCAAAAGGCGACCCCCATACCTGCACCTCGGAACCCGACAAATTTTACAAAAATCGAATACCCATTCCGATATCAGTTCAACCATACAAAATTTATCAAATTTCGATACCATTGGTCCCTCAAATCATGACTTTTCATTTTAGAAATTTCCTTCAAAAAGCGACATTTCTCCCAACGTAAAACACAAATTAAATGATGAAAAAGAAGATAAAATCATGGAATATGTTAGATTCTAGATGAAGAACACTTACCCAATCGAATTGCTTGAAAAAACCCACAAAGAAGCTCCCAAAATCGACCTTTAGAAGTCAAGATATGATGAAAATGGTGTAACCCTCGATTTGGAATTACATTTCGTCTGCCGAGATTTTGTGCATCGCGAATGCGGAAGGACAATCGCGTTCGCGAAGAAGGGAAACTGAAGCTGCCAAGAAAAGCCATCGCGAACGCGAGCCAAGGGACGCGAACGCAGAGAATGTGACGCAAACGCGAAGAAGAAATAACCACCAACCCCCCAACTCCTAATTCTACTATGCGAACGTGAGGGAGTGGGTGCGAACGCGAAGAAAGAGAAAGGCAAACCTTCGCGAACGCAAAGAACAATAGATTCCTCCTCCAAGATTACTCTTCGCGAACGTGAGCGCGAAGAAGGAAACTAGCTGACATATATCAACAGTCCAAGAATAGGGAAAAATCACTTGTGGCCTACCTGGAGCACACCCGAGGCCCCCGAGACCCCATCTAAACACACAAACAAGTCATATAAACTAACACAGACTCGCTCGAGGTCTCAAATCACATCAAAAAATGCCGAAACAACGAATCACACCATGAATCGAACTTAGGAACTTTCAAATCTTCCAACTTCCAAAACTCGAGCCGAAACCTATCAAATCAACCCGGAATGACGCCAAATTTTGTAAACAAGTCCAAAATGACATAACGGAGCTGTTCCAACTCTCGGAATCACATCCTGACCCCGATATCACCAAAGTCAACTATGGGTCAAACTTCTCCATTTTTCAAACTTCAATTTTCACCAAAATGCCTCAAATTACCCTACGCACCTCCAAATCTGAATTCGGATGCGCGCTTAAGTCCAAAATCACTATACAAAGCTATTGAGATCACCCATAACCTATTTCAGGGCCGTTTACTCAAAAGTCCAATTCCGGTCAAATTCTCACAGTTTAAGCTTCCAAAACTAGTTTCCATCTTCCAATTTGACTCTGAATCATTCGTTAACTTAATTCAACCATGTACGCAAGTTGATACACATATTATGAAGTTGTTCATGACCTCAAATTGCCAAACCAGACGCAATTGCTCAAAACGACCAGTCGGGTCGTTATATCCACCTCCACTTAAACATACGTTCATCCTCTAACGTGCCTGGAGTCATTCCAAAGCCATCGAACCACTGCATAAGCTCACCATACATACACCCAGAGGTGATTCCCCATCATCCAACCTAAGCAGAACTGACAATGCATCTTAACTGAAGGTCTCATCTCCTCGCTAACCCAAAATCCTTAGAACAAAACCCAAACCTTGACATCTGAAATTCATCATAGGATCCGAATTCCATGTCATCACACTGCATGAACCTTAACAAGCTGAATCGAGCCAAAATCCCCATCCAGAATACAATCAGATGCTGCTCCACACAACTCTAATGCCCGAAGCAATAACCTCTGACCACCATAGTTGCTCAAATAACATCCCGGATGCCGACAATACACTTCACATTGAATATAACCTTGTTCTGGACCTCCACATCACTTCTCATGATAAAGAAATATGCGGGAACTCATAGTTGCCCATGAAGACAACAAGACAAGACACTCTCGCTCCCCCCAAGGACCATTACCCAAATCTTAACAGAAACACCCTCATACTTCCCAAACACTCCTCACCCCCAATACTATAGTACTAATCTCAGGTCTAAGAACCTCATCCCAGCCAATACAAGCAACCAACTAACAATTTATCATGGAACCGCACAGATTCTCACAATATACAATTCGTACACCAAACCAGCAATAACTCAATTATGCAGCACAAATAAAAAAAAGCAAAGTATAAGAATTATCTAACAAGTACAACAAGTGTAACATCAAAGGTATAGTTTTCATCAAATCATCGCGCAGAGGGAAAACACAACACCAAATAAACACAAGGAAATGGGTATCCCATATAACATCCGCTATGGCGTGCAGCCCGCTCCCAAATGCTCATCGAGCCAAAATGCTCCAGTTCATTGATCATATAAATACTAATATCAAGTACAACAGAGTGCACAAATAAAACTATGGGAAAATGAATGAAAGTGATAAAACATGAAAGAAGCAAGCACAACTAGGGTGCAATGAGCAAATCACCATCACGAGGGCTATCTCACCGCATCACCATAAGGCCTGAATAGAATTACAACATGCGTGGGGAATAATCATACAACCTCACCACCTAACACAACATAAAAGAGTAGCACATAAGATAGGCTAGGGGCACAATAATATCCATCTGCCTGATATCATAAGCATAATGACAATCTCACAGGAGCACACAAACTTGACCTGATACAAGATACATATTCTCATTGAGCTTTCAGGTAGCCCCCAACCCAAATCATGATTATTTCTAAATAGGTAAATATCCTTTCCAAAAATCCACACCGACCTATCAATCATGCATGGTATTAATTACCTTATCCTCTACATTTCTTCAAAATCCGCAACCGTGAAATGGTCCTCATATGAGGGCATCTAGCCCCAAAACCTCAGGAATACCAAAATTTCCATTCTCAACCCAACTACACAATTCAAATGGATGATATATCACTCACACCCTATCATTCTTCTGAAGCACCCATATAGGATTTCTGGCCGCGTAACAAAATAAGAACCTCGAAAACCTAGTAATCACCATGCTACTAGCCACGTACCCGCAAACTAAACCTCAAGGTCCTTTCCAAAATGCTCACTCTTCACATATGATATCCAACAATGCCAACACCCTATTAGTTGCTGATACCTATTCAGGAGAAATCCACAATGCACAACATATTCCTTATGCCCGTAGCAGCCAGCCAAATCGAGCCGTTGCCCAAACCATCGAGAACTCCCTGAGATCCACCTGAACGCAACTAAGCCATCAGGACTGCACCTCCACAACTCAACCGAGTCACACAAACTGCCCAATTCAAGAGTGCTGCCATAAATGCCAGTAGAGAATTCCTCAAAGGACCAATTACTTCATCGCTATGCTGACCGAACACCACATAACTGACCCATTTCTTCGGATAGTCGATATGCAATAATCCTAATTGAAATCCCAAATACAGATGATCCTAACACGAACCACGTATCCAGAAGCTCATAAACCACCTCATTTCCTCTGAAGCACCCCGTCCTGCCGCAACCACGATACCCATGCTGAATACCTCCTATGAATCTGAAGTTGTTCCTCTAACTCACCTTGATGCTGAAATGTAGATCCATTACTAACGTAGAAATATTGTAAGCCCCAACATCATCTCATGCAAGATCTTAAACCTTGGTCATACACAAAATCCAGGAACCCACCAATATCACATACACATATACCTCAGGCCAAAACTGGTGTAAATCTGACTCTACAATCTGAATGCCGCAATCAGACTCCTCCACTTAGAGCAAAACCATAGAAAGCAACGCTTGATGATCTGCAAAACTAACCCCCATAGCTCGTACAACACAAATCACAAGGTACTCCAATACCACCAACTATTCCAAATCAACACCCACCTCGTGAACACGCCACAACTGCGATAACTAGTAGACCAATTAAACCTCCCTAAGCTTGCACTCATCAATAAGATGTCGGAAACCGCTGCGCCTCCATATGAACAACTGAATAGTCACTCAATACCTTTGTATCTTTAGTCTAGACAACACATTGAGACAATGCCTAAGCATCCCTGACTTTTTCATGGCCCGCCTATAGCATCACGAACCACTGGCGCATAGCGAACACTGAGAGTGTAATATTATACATGAGTATATGTAAGGGAACATAAGTTATACACTTCGAGCTGAATCAATATCGCACGATAGGGAATGAAAGAAGTGGAATTTCCTAACAGTTCTGTAGCCTCTCGAAGATAAGTACAGACGTCTCCGCACCGATCCACAAGACTCTACTAAACCTACTTATGACTCGTAGCACCTATGAACCTAGAGCTCTGATACTAACTTGTCACGACCCAAAATCCCTCCGAAGGAGTCGTGATGGAACCTAGTCTCTAGACTAGGTAAGCCTAACATTAACTGATATAACATTGATATTTTCTAACATTAATTTAAATAACTCTTAACAAATTACAATTCCCAAAACCTGCGGTACAAGTCATAAGCCTTTCTAAGAGTAGTTATACAAATAAATACATCACTGTCCCGAAACAAAGGAACAAATGGAAATAAATACAAATGAAAGTGACTTCGAGGCCTGCGAACGCCGCAACAAGTTTACCTTGAGTCTCCACCGCAACAACCCGCACAGCTACTACCGATCAAATACCTGGATCTGTACACAAATATATACAGAAGTATAGTATGAGCACACTATAGTGGTGCCCAGTAAGTATCAAGACTAACCTCGGTGGGGGTAGTGACGAGGAACAGTCCAGACACCTACTAGTCAAATAAATTGAATAGGATATGATAATAAGCTATCAACCTAAAGATGACAAGTTAATATCAACAGTAGGGAAAGAACAAACTACAATCAGTAGAAATAATAAAGGGAAATACGGATGGAAACAAAAGATAACAAAATAAATTAACACCAACATAGCTGGAACACAGACAAGTAAAAATGTACTCAAACAAGGAAGGCGATGTCAGCTCAATAAATCTATAACGACCCGGCAGATCATTTTAAGAATTAATGCCCCGATCCCCAATTAACTAGCTTCCCCATGTTGGTTTATACTATTTTGATTCACGGGGATATTTGGTTTTGAGTTTCGGAATGTATTGGGACACTTAGTCCCTAAATGAGAGCATAAGCTTTAGAATTTGGACTGTAGTTATAGCAGTGTGAAGATGGCATCGGAATGGAATTCTGTCAGTTCTGTTAGCTCCGTTGGGTGATTTCAGGCTTAGGGGCATGTTCAGATTATGTTTTGGAGGTCCGTAGCTTATTTAGGCTTGAAATGTTGAAAGTTGAATTTTAGAAGTTTCCGGTTCGATAGTGAGATTTGGGTATCGAGGTCGGAATGGAATTTCGAAAGTTGGAGTAGCTCCATAGTGTCGAATGTGATGTGCTTACAAAATTTTCGGTCATTCGGACGAGGTTTGATAGATTTTTTGATCGAAAGCGTAATTTGAGAGTTTTTAGAGTTCTTGGACTTGAATCTGATGTTAAATTGGTGTTTGGATGTTGTTTTGAGTGTTCCAAAGGTTGGAACAAGTTTGAATGTTGTTTTAGGATTGGTTGGCATGTTTGGTTGAGGTCCCGGGGGCCTCATGTATGTTTCGGATGCTCAACGGGTCATTTTTGGACTTAGGTGTGCAATAGATTTTGCTGGTTTTTCTATTGCCGACTTTTACCCTTCGCGTTTGCGAAGGGGAGATCGCATTCGCGAAGGCTAGCCAGGGGAAGTATCGAGAACGCGAGGAGAGGGGCGCATTCGCGAAGGTCCTGGAGCTGAAGCTACGCCTTCGCGAGTGGACCCTTGTGTTTGCAAAAGAGGAAGTTGGCCAGTAGGATGTTTTGCATCGCGTTCGCGTTAGTAGTCTTGCGTTCACAAAGAAGAACGTGTCTGGGCAGATTTTAAAACCCAAAATCAAGGGTTTAAGCCATAGGTCATATTTTGGACTTGGGAGCTCGGGAAATTGTGATTTTGAAGAGATTTTTACCTGGGCAATTTGGGTAAGTAATTCCTACTCGGTTTAGACTAATTTCCATGAATCTACACTTAAATCCATCCTTTAATTTCCGAATTTGTATGAAAATTTGGGAAAATTTCTTAGACCAATATTCGAGTTTTGATTGGGGATTTGACATTGGATTTGGATAATTTTGGTATGGTTAGACTCGTAAGAGTATGATGATTCTAAAAATGTAAATTTTACCCGATTCCGAGACGTGGGCCTAAGGGTCATTTTGGTCATTTTACCTAATTTCGCGTATTAGCTTAGAATTTATTTGTAGAATCAATTACTTGAAGTGTTATTTACATTATGCAATTGAATTGAATAGATTTGGGCCATTTGGAGTCGAGTACTCGTGGTAAGAATGTGGTTTCAGGTTGATTTTGAGCTGGTTCGAGGTAAGTGGCTTGCCTAACCTTGTGGGGGGGGATACTCCCCTTAGTATTTGGTATTATTGATATTTGAAATGCCTTGTACGTCACGAGTGCGTACTTGTGCTAATTGTTGAAAATTTGATTTTCTTTAAGTAATTTTAATTATGATTCTTTTTCTGTCTATACTACTTGCAATTTAAGCCTGTTGTTAGCTTAAAGAAACATGTCTAATTGACTTAATTGTTTTACTTGCTCAAACTACCTTATCTGGATTATGTGCAGCGTGTTAGGCAAGAAGTACCTGTTTTACCTTAGAATGGAATTTGAATTGGGTTGTGTATTCTTCGTGTTGTTGCTGTGTGTTTACTTTGGGACTACGGGACGATATCCCGGTAGATCCCCCTGCATGTTTACTTTGGGACTACGGGACGGTATCCCGGTAGATCCCTCTGCACATTTACTTTGGGACTACAGATTTGTATTCCGGTAGATCCCCCTGCACATTTACATTAGAACTACGGGACTGCACCCAGTAGATTCCCCCTTTACTGGATATTTACATTTAGGACTACAAATCGGATTTCTGGTAGATCCCCGCGCGTATCCTGGGAGATCCCCGGTTGTTATCTGTGTGTTGAGCTATACTCCTTTCTATGATTACTTTGTCTCTGATATAATTACTGTTGTTCTTTCTATTGTATGTTATTTCTTAATGTTGCACTTAACTATACTGTCTTACTCTACACTGTTATACCTTATATTTCATTTAATCTCAGTAGGGCCCTAACTTTTCTCGTCACTACCCGACCGAGGTTAGGCTTGGCACTTACTAAGTACCGCTGTGGTGTACTCATGCCCTTTCTACGCATGTTTTCATGTGCAGATCCAGGTACTTCCACTCAGTCTTATCATCTTTGAGGCGAGGTGCTTCTGTAGAGACTTCGATGTATATCTGCCGCGTTCGTAGACCGAGAAGTCCCTTTCTATCTTTCTGTAATAGTATAGCCCTTCAGTATTTTCCTTTTATTAGACATTTCTGGAGTTAGAGCTTCTTATGTATCTCTTAGCTTGTGATTCATGGGGTTCCAGATTTTGGGAAGTGTTAGGTTGAGATTCTTGTACTGATAGGTTCCAAGTGTCACCTTAAACACTATTTCATGTTGTTATTTCGGTTTTATATTATTTTCTTTCCGCAAATTGTTCTTTTTCTGCATTTTTAGGCTTACCTAGTCGTAGAGACTAGGTGCCATCACGATAGTTCATGGAGGGCAAACTGGGGTTGTAACAAGTTGGTATCAGAGCACTAGGTTCATAGAAGTCATGAATCACAAGCCGGTTTATTAGAGTCTCACAGATCGGTACATAGGTGTCTGTACTTATCTACGATAAGCTAAGTAACTGTTAGGAAAATTCCACTTCATTTGATTTCCTTGTCGTGCGAGATCTTGATGTCACAACTCTAAACTTCTGTCTTCTATTCTCTCACAGATGGTGAGCACACGTGCTACCAGAGAAGATCACGCACCCACGCCCCTTACTGCAGCCGTCAGAGGCCGGGGCCGGGGTAGAGGCCGAGGACGCGCACGTGGTGCAGCCAGAGCACCTGCGCGAGCTGCCACTAAGGTGCCACTAGAAGCTCCAGCCAGAGTCCAGGCACCTGATATGCCTACTGCTACTACTACTCCAGCACTTCAGGAGACATTGGCACAGTTCCTGAGCATGTTTGGTAAGTTAGTTCAAGCGGGGTTGATTCATGTGGTACCAACTACTTCACAGATTGGGGTAGGGACCCAGACTTCCGCCACCCCCACTTCAGAGCAGCGAGTCCTCATTGGTAAGGTTCCAGGTGTCATGGCAACACAACTTGTGGTCCCAGTTCAGCGGGTGGTGAGGACCTCTCGCCGAGTAGAGGACATGTGGGTCTAGGAGAGAAAGAACAGACGAGGTTAGGAGAAAGAGTATAGGGATGTGAGGAGACCTCGTAGACTAGAGAGACCCACTAGTCCTTATTTTGGAGAAAGAGTACGGCATGGTAGAGGTTTTGTGGGTTAGCCGGCTCCGTTTGCGTCTTAGATTTCACATAGTGTTTCAGGTGTTCAGGCTCGGAGTACCCGTACCATACAATTCCCACTGCCACGTCCTCCCAGAGCTTGTTTTGAGTATGGTGACACACGCCGTATGGTGAGGGATTTCCCTAGACTTGGGAGGAGTATCACCTCTACAGACTTCTCAGCTGCAGCGTGCCCCGCAGAGTTCTTAGGTTATGGTTACAGCTCCAGTTGCTACCCCACCTACTCAACCAGCTAGAGGTGGAGGTCGGGGAGGTAGAGGTCACCCTAGAGGGGGAGGCCAAGCCAAATATTATGCCCTTCCTGCCTGTACCGAGGCTGTTGCCTCCGATTTTGTCATCACAGGTATTATACTGGTTTGTCATAGAGGTGCAATAGTTCTATTCGATCCAGGATCCGCTTATTCTTATGTGTATTCTTATTTTGCTCTACATTTGGGTGTACCTCGGGATTCTTTTGAGTTCCCCTATTTACATTTCTACTCCTATGGGAGATTATCTTGTTGTAGATCACGTTTATCGGTCATGTTTGATTGCTCTTAGTGGTTTTAAGACCAAAACTGATTTGTTATTGCTCAACATGGTAGATTTCGATGTTATCTTGGGCATGGACTGGTTGTCACCCAATTATGCTATTCTTGATTGTCATGCCAAAATCGTGATGCTGGCTATTCCAGGTGTTCTGAGAGTTTAGTGGAAGGGTACCTTAGATCATACTTCCAATAGAGTTATTTCTTTCCTTAAGGTGCATCGTATGGTTGAGAAGGGATATGATGCGTATCTAGCTTATGTGAGAGATGTTAGTGTTGATACCCCTACAATTGATTTAGTCCCAGTAGTATGGGATTTTCCTGATGCATTTCTAGTTGATCTTCTGGGTATGCCACCCGACAGAGATATTGATTTTGGCTTTGATCTATTGCCAGGCACTCAGCCCATCTCTATTCCTCCGTATCGTATGGATCCTCCTAAGTTGAGAGAGTTGAAGGATCAGTTATAGGAATTTCTTGAAAAGGGTTTTATTTGGCCCAGTGTATCATCTTGGGGTGCTCATGTCTTGTTGTGAAGAAAAATGATAGTTCATGCGTATGTGCATTGATTATCGCCAGTTGAACAAAGTTACAGTGAAGAACCATTATCGTTTGCCTCGTATTGATGATCTATTTGACCAGCTTCAGGGCGCACGAGGGATTTCTAAGATTGACTTGCGCTCAAGTTACTATCAGTTGAAGATTTGGGAGCCAAATATTCCGAAGACTGCTTTCAAGACTCGGTATGGTCATTGCGAGTTCTTTATTATGTCATTTGGGCTGACCAATGCCCCAACAACCTTTATGCATTTGATGCACAGTGTGTTCCGACCGTATCTTGACTCATTCGTCATTGTCTTTGTTGATGATATTCTGGTGTATTCTCGGAGTCGGGAAGATCATGAGCAGCACCTGAGGACAGTGCTCCAGACTTTGAGGGAAAAGAAGTTATATGCTAAGTTCTCGAAATGTGAGTTTTGGTTGGTTTTCGTGGCCTTCTTAGGCCACGTGGTATCAAGTGAGGGTATTCAGGTGGATTCGAAGAAAGTGGAAGCAGTGTAAAGTTGGCCTAGACCATCTTCAACTACAAAGATCCACAGTTTTCTTAGTTTGGCGAGTTATTACCGTTATTTTATTGAGGGGTTTTCATCGATTGCAACCCCTATGACCAGGCTGACCTAGAAGGGTGTTTCGTTCCAGTAGACGGAAGAGTGTGAGGCAAGCTTTTAGAATCTCAAGACAGCTTTGACTACAACCCTGGTTTTGATATTGCCTACAGGTTCGGGGTCTTATACTATCTATTGTGATGCCTCAAGGATTGGCCTTGGAACGGTATTGATGCAAGACGGTAGAGTGATTGTCTACGCGTCCAAATAGTTGAAGGTACATGAGAAGAATTACCCTGTCTATGATCTCGAGTTAGCTGCCATTGTTCACGCCCTAGAGATCTGGCGTCATTATTTGTACGGTGTTCCTTGTGAGATTTAAACTAATCATCGGAGCTTGCAGCACCTGTTCAAGCAAAATGATCTTAATTTGCGCCAGAGGAGGTGGTTATAGTTGCTGAGGACGAACGAATGTTTTAAGTGTAGGAGCATGTAACAACCCGATCGGTCATTTTAAGAATTAATGCTCAGATCCCCTATAAATTGACTTCTTCGTGTTTGTTTCTGCTATTTTGATTCGCCGGGATATTTGGTTTTGAGTTTCAGAGTGTGTTGGGATACTTAGTCCCTAAATAAGAGCATAAGCTTTAGAATTTGGACCGTAGTCAGAGCAGTGTGAAGACAGCCTCAGAATGGAATTTCGTTAGCTCCGTTGGTTGACTTCAGGCTTAGGGGCATGTTCGGATTGTGTTTTGGAGGTCCGTAGCTTATTAAGGCTTAAAATGCCGAAAATTGAATTTTTAAAGTTTCTGGTTTGATAGTGAGATTTTGGTATCAGGGTCGGAATGAAATTTCGAAAGTTGGAGTAGCTCCGTAGTGTTGAATGTGACATGCTTACAAAATTTCAGGTTAATCGGACGAGGTTTGATAGACTTTTTGATCGAAAGCGTAATTTGAGAGTTTTTGGAGTTCTTGGGCTTGAATCCGATGTTAAATTGGTGTTTGGATGTTGTTTTGAGCGTTCCGAAGGTTGGAACAAGTTTGAATGATGTTTTAGGATTAGTTGGCATGTTTGGTTGAGGTCCCGAGAGCCTCAGTTGTGTTTCGGATGCTCAACGGGTCATTTTTGGACTTAGGTGTGCATCAAATTTTGCTGGTTTTTCTGTTGCAGACTTTTACCCTTCACGTTCGCAAAGGGGAGATCGCGTTCGCGAAGGCTGGCCAGGGGAAGTATCACGCGAGGAGAGGGGCGCGTTCGCGAAAGAAGAAGTTGGCCAGTAGGATTTTTGTGCATCGCGTTCGCGATATAGTCTCGCATTCGCGAAGAAGAACATGTTTGGGTAGATTTTAAAACCCAAAATCGAGGGTTTAAGCCATAACTCATATTTTGGATTTGGGAGCTAGGGAAATTGCGTTTTTTGAAGAGATTTTCACCTAGGCGACTTGGGTAAGTAATTCCTACTCGGTTTAGACTAATTTCCATAAATCTACACTTAAATCCATCCTTTAATTTCAGAATTTGTATGAAAATTTAGGGGAAAGTTCTTAGACCAAAAGTTAGAGTTTTGATTGGGGATTTGACATTGGATTTGGATAATTTTGGTATGGTTAGACTTGTGAGAGTATGAGGATTCTAAAAATGTAAATTTTACCCGATTCCGAGATGTGAGCCTAAGGGGCATTTTGGTCATTTTACCTAATTTTGCGTATTAGCTTAGAATGTATTTGTAGAATTAGTTACTTGAAGTGTTATTTACTTTATGCAATTGAATTGAATAGATTTGGGTCATTTGGAGTCGTGTACTCGTGGCAAGAACGTGGTTTCAGGTTGATTTTGAGTCGGTTCGAGGTAAGTGGCTTGACTAACCTTGTGTGGGGGAAACTCCCCTTAGGATTTGGTATTATTGATATTTGAAATGCCTTGTACATGAGGTGACGAGTGCCTACTTGTGCTAATTGTTGAAAATCCGGTTTTCTTTAAGTAATTTTAATTGTGATTCTTTTTCCTGTCTATACTACTTGCAATTTAAGCCTGTTGTTAGCTTAAGGAAGTATGTCTAATTGACTTAATTGCTTTACTTGCTCAAACTGCCTTATCTGAATTATGTGCATCATGCTAGGCTAGAAGTACCTGTTTTTACCTTAGTATGAAATTTGAATTGAGTTGTGTATTCTTTGTGTTGTTGTTGTGTGTTTACTTTGGGACGATATCCTGGTAGATCCCCCTGCATGTTTACTTTGGGATTACGGGACAGTATCCCGGTAGATCCCCCTGCACATTTACTTTGGGACTACGGATTTGTATTCCGGTAGATCCCCTGCACATTTACATTGGAACTACGGGACTGCACCCGGTAGATTCCCCATGTACTGGATATTTATATTTTGGACTATGGATCGGATTTCTGGTAGATCCCCGCGCATTATGAGTGGACTACGGGATTGCCCCCGGGAAATCCACTAGATATTTATATTTGGGGATTACAGGACGTTTCCTGGGAGATCCCTGGTTGGTATCTCTGTGTTGAGCTGTATTCCTTTCCGTGATTACTTTGTCTCTATTATAATTGTTGATACCCAATTTTTACCTATATATTTTCAATATGCAAAATAACTTCAAAATAACATATATATGCATATATAAGTATGTCCAAGTGTTTTATTATTTTTTCCATAATTTTAATGGTTTAAATTGATTTATTTTCTCCCTTTTTATCCATAAAATCCTCAATAGTTATTTTCAAAATTATTGTTTTGATAATTCATCTATGGTATTTCTATATTTATGCCAAAATATGGCTAAATTAACTTTTACATATTTTTACAATTATATTTAGTATTTTTAAAGCTAAATTGCACATAATTGCAATATTAGCTATTTTAAGGTTTAATTGTGTTTTATACGTATAAAATAGGATCCTGCATTTTTAAATTGTTAATTAGGTATGATAAATCACCTTAGTACTTTCAATTTATTTTTTCAGAAATTATTTACTATTTTTTATAAATTAAAAAGGAAAAACTGGCTATTTAAATAACATCATATTTGTATTTCAATTATAGTCTAAATTAAACCCCAATTCCCAACCCAATTAAACCCATCGGACCAAGCCCAAAACTAATTTTATAACCCGACCCACCTACCCCATTCAATCTGGACCGTTGATCATTCAGATCAATGGTCCCCATTTCCCCTTCCTAAAATAAACCCAAACGACACCCTAACCTAATTCATTTCCTACCAACCCACCACCCTTGAATCCCCTTTCCACTCCAATTTTCTTTGAAACCTAACTCAAACCCTAGCCGCCTCCACCCAAATTAACCCTAATCCCCTTCGATCCCCACTCAATCCATGGACTCTGATGGTTGTTTGAGACGTATACCTGTCTCCTACTTCTCCTGGTTGCCTGTTTTCCTCAAATGTTTCTCCGATTTCTGATAGTTTCTTTATTTTTCAAACTAGGGTTTCAAAGCCCTTTTGCAAAAAATAATTTCTTTTTTATTACTGTGATTTTTAGCATGTTTAAACGTTACCTGAGTCTTTCCTTTTGGCTCGATTCATTTTTGGCAAGAAACCCTAATACTTCTGGGTTTGATTCGAAGTTTGAATTTGTTTGCGGTGTGTTTGCATGACTATTATGAACCTTCTGTTCTCTATATGTGTTCTATATGCTCTTGTGCTTCCTATTTTGATTTGCTCTTAAGGTTTCTTTGATTTTGTCCAAACCCGTGTCATTTATGGGTCCGACCATTTATTTTACTGATTGTTCACGAAATTTATGGTGATTCTGTGTAATCTCCTTAAACGTACATCTTTGATTTTGTGTATTTTCCTTGTAACTCTGTACTAGTTTTTCGAAATTGCTTCCTTACTTTTGTGATACTTTCCTTGGTTAGTACTGATTCCCTGTGATTTTCAATCTCATCCGTGATTTTTTGAACTAATTTTGTTTTAGAATCAAATCGTACTCTGCCTTGTTTATGTGCTGTTAATTAATGTGTACTTTCCTTATGTTGATACTATTCTGTACCTAGTCCTTATTACATGCTGCATGCTTTACTATTCCTATTATAGTAAAATCAGTCTCACAAGGAATTCTTTTCCTTATTTGATACAACTTGTATCCGTTTAAACTATGACTCCCTAATTGAAGGGAGTCTGGGTCTTTAATTGATTCTAATTTGCATTATTTCTATAATTATGATAAGTCAGTACTTGTTACCTTATTCTTTTGCCTGTTTTCAAAACTATAAATATTCTACCCTCTCTTCTTTAAACACACGAACAATTAGTTCAGAACACACACATATACACTCAAACTCTCTTCTCTTTCTCTACTACTTGTGCTACTGCTTTGTCTAGCCGGCTGAAAGCCAAGGCTAGACTGTGGAACTCTGATTGCTTTACTTTTTCTGCACTTTGCTTCTTTAACTGGTATGTTCCTAGTTTAAATTCTGAAACTCAACTCTATGTGTTCCCTTGTTTGTCAATCCTGATCTATTTCTGTACTGACTTAATGGCTCATGCTGTTAAATTGCACTTCTTGTTTATTGCTTTACTCAGCATGCTTAAAATTTCTACCCTCCTTTATTCAAATGTAATCAACATGTTTACTTGTTCCTGTATATGTCCCTCAATTAGTATATCTTCTAATGTATTTGATTAACACTAATTCATAACTAATATTGTGTTTCTGATTTAGGTCCTCTATGTTCCCAACCCCTACTTCCCTGTTTGTAACTGTTGAAGCTGTACTACTCTTTGAACTTGTTATGTATGTGTTGTGTTGTTGTTGCTCCCATCCCCTTTCCCTTTTAAAACTATTTCCACTAAGCAACTCTTCTACTGTTTTGCAAACTATTTCCAACATGTTGTTTTCAAAACTGTTTTCCAACTCAACTCCTTTAAGTCCGTGTCAAGCACTCTCACGCATACTCTTAGACTACTAGGTTCTGCCTCTTTTGTGTGAGACTTGCCTTGGGAACCTGGAGCTCCATCTGAACTTGGACACATAAGGGCTGGCCCTTCCACACTACACTTACTCTGTCTGGTTATGCAAATCTGGGTGTGAGCACTGCTCGGGATCCCATGAGGTCCTTAGGGAACTCTGACACACCCAGATATAAGAAAGGCTATGGAACAATATTGGCATTTGAGTTGATTTATTACATAATTCAGAGAGGAAGTCAGAATCAGGCTTCATATAGTTGTAACTTCTTATTTTGCATTTCTCCTGTAATTCAATCACATGGTCTGTAATAATTTGTAAACAAGTATTGGGGTGGCTAGTGAAAAAGGATAGGGTAAATATGCATGCCATAATTTGTTAAGGATAGAAAATATGTTATTAGGTTTATATTCCTAATTGTGCAATAGAAACCATGCTTAGGATTCATACAACGCATTATAAATCATCTTCTTAGGACCTATGTTTCTTGCTTCAGCCCCTCATTCATTGATCCATGCTCTATGTCTATGCACTTAGAAATCCTGCTCTTAGGAAAATTCTGCAATCATGCCATACACATTTAGAAATTCTGCTCTTAGGAATTTTGCGTCATGAGTTTTATACATGCACCTTAGACACCATGTTCTAGGATCTTATTTGCACTTGCATTCACACTTAGTGTAAATTGCTGATTATAAAAGAGGTAAAAATAGCTTCACACTTGATTCTATCGTTTAAAAGTAACTGGTAATAAACTCTGCATTCGTACCAACTAGAACAACATGTTTAAGGTAACAAAAATAAACTCCAAACCACCTTTTAACAATTCTGAATAACCAATGTATCTTACTTTATGCCTAGGCAAGCCTTAGGTAATAACTTAAATAAAACTAGAACTGCCTTTGTTTAATTATCAACTGTTAAAATCAGTAGGCAAACTTGATTTGGACTTCTTTTCTGAGTCATGTAATAAATTCGGTTCTGATGTTATCACTTAAACACCCTGCTTTAAGATTATGAATTCAGACCTTAATTGTGTATGAGTTATGCTGTCTATGTGCATTATTTGTGGAGGCATATCTGAGCCTTTTGCTTGTTTTATGTGGTTTTCCCCTTTTAAATACAGTCCTACTTGTTTTGTATATCGCCTTAGTATTTTGCCTTTGAACTTGAGGGTCTGCCTAGAACATCTTTATAGGATAGGAGTCCTAAATTCCTCCGGGACTGAAAGGAAGGGACGGGTACCAACATGCAATAAGAGTCAAGACCAACCTTTGCGTAATTACCTTTACGAGGCGGGAAATGATAGATATGGATATGATGACCGGTGCGCTAACACCATATGTAGCCCCTCTTTTGAGGAGTGTCATACCGGGTATTGCATTGATGTGATCCATATTACAAATAAACCTAGGACACCCCCTTTTACATTCACAAGCATGCTTTAGATTGTAACTCTTTTTAAAATTTTGCCTTTCAATAATTGTTTTCAAACGCTTGTGCATTTAAACTTAAATCCCCTATTATTTGAGCCCTACTTGTCTATTTGCTAATTGCACAAACTCACAAAAAATGGCCTGGCCGAGAACCACACTAGTGGATCCTGAGGGGTGCCTAACACCTTCCCCTTAGGATAATTTCAAGCCCTTACCCTGGCTTTGGTTATCAAACATAGTTATAAATGAACCCTATAGGTGCCCTAACGCACCTTAAACTCGTTAGGTGGCGACTCTTCAAAAATGCAAACCCCCGTTCCCAAAATAAAAGAGTTGTCCCATACCAAAATGTCATAAACCCGATTTCCGCGGAAGGGGAAAAAGGGGGCGCGACAGCATGGCGACTCTGCTAGGGACTTTTAAGCTTTTACCATTTCAGATTGTTCTTGTGAATTTGTACCTCCATATATGCAATTACTTGTTTAATTTCTTTAAGCATTTAATTTCTTCTGCAAAAGCAAAACTGACATATCTTTTCTTGTTTCCTTCCTTTAAGACTGCTTTAAATTTATAAAACTGCTATATTTATCCCTTTCTTAACGTGCAAATACATGTCAACATGCTTTTAATTATTGCATAATCATGCTCAACATCATACTCCACTCGTGCCAAACAAATACTATAGCAACACTTGATGAGTGGTTGCGCTCTTCCTATATCATTACCCCCTAAATTCAGAAAAACATATTTATGGTAAAACTAGTCGATTAGCGGTGCAGTCGACAGTTCCGTGACTTCCCCCTTAAGTCGTCCGCTCAAGGGTACCAATCTAAAACCCTATAGAAACCTTACTCTGTTTAAATTGCGCATGCATCATGGTCAAACCTAGTCGGGTCAGTTATGTTATCCACGTAATGATCCTTTAAGATAGTCTTGTCCAAAAGTCCACTGGGTTTCCCTAAACCCAAATGGACATCACCACGTTCTGTGCATTAATTTGGAGAACTAAATGTCGATATACTGATCATAAATATATAAATAGCCGAGTTCGGAAGGGGTAGGGTCTAACCCTTTTTGTTTTGCAGAAAATGAGGCACGAGGTCCCCAGTTTCGGTATGGTTAGCACGCCCCCACTCTTGCTAGACTGGTGGAGGAGTCTTCCATCAAATGACCAAATCAATGAGTGGAAAGAGAGGTCCGCCAAAACTAGCAAAAAGTTGGAACATCTAGAATATAGTCTGCTGGAATTGGAAGGAAAAGTGAGGAAGAGAGTCACCGACTGCCAGAACACTGAGGGAAATGAAGGAAAACACCTGGAAAAGGCATTTTTACTAGTGAACCTACGTGAATTGGAGGATTTGATCCACGAGAGCATTCAACTTGAGGAAGGTCCTTCTGAGGCCAAATAGATTAGGTTTACTCGCTTTCCAAATGTAATAAGGCCAAGTGATAGTAGTGACTTATTATTATCTTAGTATCATTTTGGGATTCATCTATTTTTATATTATGAAATGAAGCATTTATTGGCATTCTAAGTTCTCCAAATCAATCTGTCACTAGGCCTACCTCGGGCAGAAAGAGGTTCCCAAATTAGGACACGCTTTACACTCCCGCACTATGTGTTTAAATATTGCAATACTTTTTATAATCCTCACTGACTTGATTACCTTTTGTTTTTATTTTGTTTTATTTTATTATTTCCCTCCCCAAAGTTTAGTTCGTGCAATCTGGCATCATTATCTTATTTCACAAGATCTAAGGGCCCTCCACCCACTCCTCCTCTTAGTCCTATTAAAGGAAAGAACAAAGGCAAGATGAAAGATTTAAACAACATCAGGAAGGAGAACACATTTGAACGGGTAGAAGCCACTGATAGACAGGGTATTCGGGTTCCAAACGAGAATGTGTCGCAGCTTGAACAAAAACAGTTGAATTTTAGGAAGAGCTCGATCAGGTTCGGAATCTGGCAAACTTGTGATTTTCCCTCAGCACCCCAGATATCAACTTCCCCAACACTCAAAACCCTACACCTCCTCAAAACATCCCAAAATAGCAAAATCATCCTGCTCCTTACCATCACATTGCTTTGCTAAAGAATTAATATAACACTTGTCATACCCCAAACAACGCTCCACTACTCACCTCACAACCTCAAAACTCCATAAACGACCATTTCCACACCACACCATAACACTCCTATCTACATGGAGACCATGTCACACTCCACCCAACCTATCTCACTCACACCTAAGTCTGACGAAAAGGATCTACTTATCAGGAACCTAGTCAAGGAGCTTAAGGGAACCTGACCAATCATTTCCAGGGCGTTGAGGGAAGCAAATGAATCAAGGGGCTGGACTATGAGGATCTTTGCATACAGCCTGATGTCGAACTGCCCGAGGGATACGAAACTCCTAAGTTCTAAATATTTGATGGCACGGATGATCCAAGGGTCTATCTGAGGACATATTGCGACAAGCTGGTTGGAGTAGGGAAGGATGAAAGGATCCGCATGAAGTTGTTCATGAGGAGTTTGAAAGGAGATGCATTATCTTGGTACATCAGCCAAGATACCAAGAAGTGGTCAAGCTGGGTAGGCATGACATCTAACTTTATGGATAGATTCAGGTTTAATACAGAGAACGCACCAGATGTGTTCTATATTCAGAATTTGAAGAAGAAGCCCACAGAGATGTTTCACGAGTATGCTACTCGCTGGAGGTCCAAAGGTGCTAAGGTCAGACCCGCCCCAGAAGATGAGCAAATGAACAAGTTCTTTGTCCGAGCTTAGGACTCGCAATACTATGAACGACTGATGATGATTGAGAACCACAAGTTCTCCGACATTATCAAGTTGGGTGAAAGAATTGAAGAAGCTATCAAAAGCGGTATGGTTACAAACTTCGAGGCCTTACAAGCTAAAAATAAGGCTTTACAGTCCGGTGGTGTGTCCAAGAAAAGGGACGTAGGGGCTGTGATGGTTTCACAAAGGACCAAGTCTCCCCTTAAATACCAAACTTACCCAATACCTCCACTCACATACCAACCAACTCCAAATTACCAAGCATACTCGCCTTCATACCAAGCTCCACCACCCACTTATCAGTCATCTTCATCTCCTACATATCAACCTACTTTACCCAGATACTCCTAACTTGCTCATATCTACCAAACTTACAATGCTCAACCATCCCACTATCAATCACCCCCTGCATGCTAAAATTTCCCTAGGCCCCAACCTAATTTTGATCGCAGACCTCCAAAATAGTATACAACCATCGCTGAAACCATCAACCAGCTGTATGAAAGGCTCAAAGATGGCTAGTTATGTCACCCTCATCCCTGCTGCAACCCCGGAGAATCCTTCTCAGTGGGTTAACCCAAACAAGTCCTGTGCATATCACTTTGGCATGAAAGGGCACACCATCAATGAATGTCGTTCCTTGAAAAATAATATACAGTCCTTTATTGATAACAAGATTATTATGGCAAAGGAACCCACTCCGAATGTCCGCAATAACCCTCTGCCAGACCATAAGGGTGAAGGTATCCGCATGATTGAAATAGAAGATGACTAGGATCCTGAAGGATCAATCGGGTTGATCGTGGAAGGTGATGACCCAAAGAAACCAACAATTACTCTCAATCCAATCATAGTCCAGATCCAACCATTTGAGGACGTTGAGGTAAATATGTCCGTACCTCTCGAGTTTGAAGTAGCACCATCCTCAAAGACACCGGTACAAATTGAGGTTGAATTCGTGTCTCCGGCAAATGCACCCGCACCATTTGAGGTTGCAGTTTTGCCACCCAAAACACATGTTCCACTCTAAGTAAGGATAGCCACGCCGATCCTAGTGGAAATGATAACCATGCCATCATTCTATACAAATGTTGTACCCTGGGACCATACAGCCGAGGCAAGAAGGAAAGGCAAGGTCAGGATTGAAGAAACTGTCGCAGCACAGGGTATGACAAGAACTGGTAGAGTCTATACCCCCGAACATCTAGCTGAATCAAGAAAGCAGGCCTCCAATCGGCCACCCCTCATTACGATAGGTCCGGACAACCTTTGGAGGAAAATACAGGCCAAGGAATATTCGGTCATCGACCAGTTAAACAAGACGCCAGCACAAATATCCATTCTCTTCTTGCTGCAAAATTCTGAAGCACATAAGAATGCCTTATTGAAGCTACTGAATGAAGCATACGTACCAAGTAACATCACTAGTGGGGAAGTGTCTAAAATGGTAGGACAAGTGCTGGAAAGCCACAAGATCACCCTTCATAAGGACGAGCTGCCACCTGAAGGGCTGGGTCACAACAAGGCACTGCACATCACCGTGCAATGCGAAGATTATTTCATCACCAGAATCTTGATCGATGGAGGTTCTAGTCTTAACATTTGTCCACTGGTAACACTCAAGAAGTTGGGTAAAGGACTGCATGAGATAAAGGATGGAGCAATCAATGTGAAAGCTTTTGATGGTTCTTAGAGGTCCACCATTGGTGAGATTATTCTATGTTTGCAGATGGGACCGACTTGGTTCGAGGTCGATTTCCAAGTGATAGATGTACCGATGTCTTACAACTTGCTGCTGGGATGACCATGGATTCATGTTGTTGGGGCCGTAGCATCAATGCTGCATCAGGCGGTAAAGTTTGAATGGAATCACCAGGAAGTGATCATTCACGGCGATGATAGCAATCCTATATACAATTGCCAGACCATTCCGACAATCAAGGGAAGAAGGAAGCTGGGTGGAGACACTTACCACCACATTGAACGAGTCAATTCTATCGACAAAGACAAATGGTGGGATAGTAAAATCGAGAGTATACTAAGTTGAAGTGGGTACGAACCTAGCAAAGGGATCGACAAGAACCTCAAAGCAATCTTTAAACCCATAAAACTCAAGAAACATGGCACTACCTTCGGTTTGGGATATGAATACACCTGGGAAGACTTCAACAACTGGTCGCCACCATAGCGCTGTCCTTACTACCCAATAGAGCAGCCCATACTGCATCTAGAGTAGACCTTCAAATAGGCCGACACTATTTATGGTCCAGACGAAGAAGAAGCACTTGCAGCAGTGAAGAACTTGTTTTTAGAGGACAATAATATAGACTATTGTGTTATTCTCTAGGAGGAGGGGGAGGAAGGCCCTTCCATACAGGCTGTAAGTAGAGGGACACATCTCAATAATTGGACCATCAGGACAACCAAACCCGATGAGCCTCGGGGTAGCAAGGCTAAAACAAGCATCATTCACTATTTTTATTTACTAAATGATTTTCTTCTTGAATTTTTCAATTCCCGCAATAAGATCTTCAATGTTCAAAATAGTTATTCAATTTATCAAAGCATGTTTGATTTTTCTTATGAATTGATATTTATTGCTATTGTTTTCTCTCCTTACTTTACCAATACATCATTAATATTACTTATCTTGATGAACCAATGACTGTGACATGCAACGAGATAACACAACAAACAGACAGTGATTCAGAGGAAGATGACATACCTGACGAGATTGTCAAAGAAGTTGAGAACTTTGAGAATAGACCTAACTCCATCCTGGACGAGACCGAGATTGTCAACCTGGGAGATGCAAAAAACGTCAAGGAAACACGAATCAACATTCACCTATTGCCCTCAAAGAAGAAAGAATATACAGAATTTCTAAAGGAGTATGAGGACATATTCGCCCGGTCGTATGATGACATGACTGGTTTGAGTACATCTATTGTGGCTCACAAATTGCCAACCAATCTAATATGTCCACCGGTAAAGCAAAAGCTCAGGAAATTCAAGCCTGATATGAGTCTAAAAACCAAGGAAGAAGCCACCAAGTAGGTCAAAGCTAAGGTTCTCAAGGTAGTAGAATACCCGACATGGTTAGCCAACATTGTGCCAGTGCCAAAGAAAGACGGGAAGGTCAGAGCCTGTGTCGACTACCGGGATCTCAACCGGTCCAGCCCGAAAGATGACTTCCCTTTGCCAAATATACACATTCTGATTGACAATTGCACCAAGTATGAGCTGCAGTCATTCGTAGATTGCTTCACTAGTTATCATCAGATCTGGATGGATGAGAAGATGCTGAGAAAATGGATTTCATCACACCGTGGGGAATGTACTATTACAAGATGATGTCATTCGGCCTGAATAATGCAAGGGCCACTTATATGAGGGCCATGAATATCATTTTCCATGATATGACACACAAGGAGATAGAGGTATATGTAGATGATATTATCATCAAATCCAAGAAGGGCACTGACCACATGGAAGATCTGAGGAAGTTTTTCAATAGACGACGGAGGTACAACCTAAAACTAAACCCCGCAAAGTGCGCATTTGGGGTTCCTACTGGGAAATTACTTGGGTTTATTGTGAGCCACCGAGGAATAGAACTGGATCCATCGAAAGTCAAAACCATTCAAGAGCTACCACCGCCTAAGAACAAGAAGGATGTGATGAGTTTCTTGGGAAGGCTTAACTACATCAGCCGATTCATAGCACAGTCTACAGTTATCTATGAGCCAATCTTTAAGATTTTAAAGAAGGACGCCGCTACCAAATGGACCGATGACTGCCAAAAGGCCTTCGACAAAATCAAGGAGTACATGTCAACACCACCAGTCTTAGTCCCGCCCGAGCCAGGTAGACCCTTATTACTCTACCTTATAGTGTTAGATGGAGCTTTCGGCTGCGTTCTGGGGTAGCATGATGAAACGGGGAGGAAGGAACAAGCCATTTATTATCTCAGTAAGAAGTTCACCCCGTACGAGGCCCGGTATTCTCTATTGGAACGCACCTATTGTGCTTTGACTTGGGTAGCTCAGAAGCACATTACTTCTGCGGCTATACTACATATCTCATATCGAGAATGGATCCCTTGAAGTACATCTTTCAGAAGCTCATGCCCACCGGCAAGCTAACCAAGTGGCATATCCTGTTGAGTGAGTTCAACATTGTTTACGTGACTTAGAAAGCGGTCAAGGGATAGGCACTGGCAGACCACCTTGCTGAAAACCTCGTGGATGGAGAATACGAACCCCTAAAAACGTATTTTCCTGATGAAGAGGTATCATTCATAGGAGAAGACATTGCAGAATCCTATGACGGTTGGAGAATGTTCTTCAACGGAGCAGCAAACTTCAAAGGAGTTGGAATAGGAGCAGTCCTAGTATCAGAAACTAGTCAGCATTATCCGGTGTCTGCCAATCTCAGGTCCCCTGCACCAACAATATGGCCTAGTATGAAGCCTGCATCTTAGGACTCAAAATGGCCATTGACATAAATGTTCAAGAGCTTCTAGTGATTGGAGATTCAAACTTATTTATACATCAGGTACGAGAAGAATGGGCAACCAAGAACTCCAAGATACTCCTGTATCTACATCACGTACAGGAATTGAGAAAGAGGTTCACGAAGACGGAATTCCAGCATGTTCCCAGAGTCCAGAATGAGTTCGTTGATACATTGGCTACCCTATCATCTATGATACAACATCCAGACAAGAATTTCATTGATCCCATTCCAGTGAAATCCATAATCAGCCAGCTTACTATGCCCATATCGAAGAGGAAGCAAACGGAAAGCCTTAGCTTCATGATATCAAGGAATATTTGGCAAAAGGAGAATACCCGGAGCTTGCTAATCCTGTTCAGAAAAGCACACTTTGGAGATTGTCCAAAAACTTCTTTCACAACGGAGGAATTCTGTATAGGAGGACTCCTAATTTGGGATTATTAAGATGTGTCGACACAAAGGAAACATCCAAGTTACTAGAGGGAATTCATGCTGGGACCTACGGTCCACATATGAACGGTTTTGTCTTAGCAAAAAAGATACTCCGAGCTGGTTATTTTTGGATGACTATGGAAATGGACTAAATCCAGTATGTCTGAAAATGCCACCGCTGTTAGATACATGCAGACATGATAAAGGTACCTCAGCGAGCTTAACACAACAAGTTCACCGTGGCCGTTTGTCGCCTGGGGAATGGATGTTATTGGACCAATTGAGCCTGCTGCTTCTAATAGACACAGGTTTATCCTGGTAGCCATAGACTATTTCACCACATTGGTCGAAGCAGCATCTTATAGAGCTGTGACTAAGAAAGTTGTGGCAGACTTTGTCCGTGACCGCATTGTTTGTCGATTCAGAATTCCAAAGTCAATCGTTACTGATAATGGCTCCAACCTCAACAATGACTTGATGAAAGCTATGTGTGAAACTTTTAAGATTAGACACAAGAATTCCACAACCTACAGGCCTCAGATGAATGGAGCTATAGAAGCCGCCAACAAGAATATCAAGAAGATATTGAGGAAAATGATAGAGAAGCATAAACAGTGGCATGAGAAGTTATCATTTGCTCTTCTAGGGTATCGTACCATAGTTCACACATCAACTGGGGCAACCCCCTATATGTGTATTTACAGTACAGAGGATGTCATTCCCGCTGAGGTGGAAATTCCTTCCCTAAGGATCATATAAGAAGCTAAGCTCGATGACGCAGAATGGGTAAAAAGTTATTATGAGCAACTAGCCCTTATAGACGGAAAGAGAATGAATGCAGTCTACCATGGTCAACTCTATCAGAACAGAATGTCCAGAGTCTTTAACAAAAAATTCAAGCCAAGACAGTTCACACCGAGGCAGCTGGTATTAAAGAAAAATTTTCCGCATCAAGATAAAGCAATGGAAGTTCTCTCCCAAATAGCAGGCTCCATACATAGTTCACCGGGTTTTGACAGGATGATCCCTCATATTTGCAGAAATGGACGGAGAAGTCTGGCTAAAGCCAATTAATTCAGATGCAGTCAAGCGTTACTATGTGTAATCTTTATGCTTTCCTTGTATGATGTAAATTGAACTACGCCTGACCTGATTCCCGTTTAATAGGGGACACGTAGGTAGCCCTATGGGTTCGGTCACAAATTCAATAAAATTTCATTTCCCCCTGCAATTGGAAACTAGGGTAGAATTTTGAGGAGGACCCTCAAAATTCTGAAGTAATTTTAGTCGATCGTCGGACATGCAACAGTTAGAAACATCAACCCATCAAACTGGGGTAGAATTTTGAGGAGGACCCTCAAAATTCTGTTAGCGGGAGAGGTTGCAATGTCTTGAACTACGTCACGGTCGTTGGTTCATCTAAAAGCTATTTTTAACTATACATTTATGTCATACTTTTACAAAATCATGCATGTTTATTGTTCAAACTGCTTTGTTTAGCAACGCTACCCCAATGATACAGACAATATTACCAGATCAAAGCCGAACAAGTCAAGCAAAGCCAGCGGGGATACGAACTAACCTTCCCCCTTACAAAACTCATAATTTTTCTTTGGATACAGGCACTAGGACTGAAAAATCAGTAAACGCACTGTACGCCATGGAACAAACATTTTTCAAGAATACGACTCTCTGAACCATTGCACTTACCAACATTTGCTATTGGCACATACTAAGTGATGTTCCGTATGTCACAATTCTCCCAGTAATCACAATGCCACAATCTGCTATCAGCTACGAAAACTCTACTATCATTCATTATCTTATTTCTTGCATAAGGCTACCATTTTGCCTTTCGAGACTAAATGTTGTCTCCATCTGCATTCTTGCATAAGGCTACCATTCTGCCTTCCAATCTGCCTAAGGCTACCATTCTGCCTTCCAATCTGCATAAGGCTAGTATTCTACCTTCCGAGACTAAAAGTTGTCTCCATCTGCATCTGCATTGCATAAGACTACCATTCTGCCTTCCGAGACTAAACGATGTCTCCATCTACATTCTTGCATAAGGCTACCATTCTGCCTTCCAACTTGCATAAGGCTACTATCCTGCCTTCTGAGACTAAACACTGTCTCCATCTGCATCTGCATTGCATAAGGCTACCATTCTACCTTCCGAGACTAAACGATGTCTCTATCTGCATTCTTGTATAAAACTACTATTCTGCCTTCCAATTTGCATAAGGCTATCATTCTGCCTTCCGAGACTAAACGTTGTCTCCATCCGCATTTCTGCATAAGGCTACCATTCTTCCTTCCGAGGTTAAGCTCTACCTCCACCTGCTTTTGCATCTTTGCATAAGACTACTTTTCTGCCTTTCGAGGCTAAGCTCGGCCTCCAATTTTCTTCAAAACTAAGCACTATCCCAAACACTATTTATCTTACTTCTCTTACGGGCTAAGCTTTGCCCTTCAATTCGCAAGACTAAGCTCTGTCTAGTCCGCATCATACTACTGCACCTTTCATAGGCTGAAATATCGCCAACTCATCCAAAGGCATCATTATTCAGCGACACCATCTTCATAGCCCAAGAACACCATGTCATGGCCTGAGGATCTCTTTCAATCTTTTGCATATCATTATTCAAAGGCGTCATGGTTCGGAGGTACCATCCTCATAGCCCGAGAACATCATTTCATAGCCTACGAATCCTGCATCAAACAACCTATGGCCCAGGACATCATGGTCTGAGGACGTCATTCCTAATAGTCCAAAGACAACATTCATGGTCCGACGAGAATTTGCATCATGTTTAAATTAATGCACAGTATACGCTTATATTGCTTCTATTTGCAAGTAAGCCGACGAGCAACGACCATCCCGATAGGAGCGATCCCACTCCGGTTCCCGTATCCATATCGAACCTAACTATTCCCGTAAACCGTCCATTCACCCAGCCCTAGACATTGCGTTTGTTCTTGAAAGGTCTTCATCGGTATACTCCGCCGATGGATCCTGAACTACACACAGCCTGATTCTTGTAAAATCAGGGATATGTAGGCAACTCAGAAGCTAGGGTGCGGCCTAAACATCTTCAAACCATTTCGCTCGGTCAAAATTGGCCATTATATCTTTACCCGACAACTCTTTCATCCTTCCGGGGTAAAGAGGGGCTGCTGTTGATACCCAATTTTTTCCTATATATTTTCAATATGCAAAATAACTTCAAAATAGCACATATATATGCATATATAAGCATGTCCAGGTATTTTATTATTTTTCCCATAATTTTAAAGGTTTAAATTGATTTATTTTCTCCCTTTTTATCCATAAAATCCTCAATAATTATTTTCAAAATTATTATTGTGATAATTCATCTATGGTATTTATATATTTATTCCAAAATATGTCTAAAATAATATTTACATATTTTTACAATTATATTTAGTATTTTTAAAGCTAAATTGCACATAATTGCAGTATTAGCCATTTTAAGGTTTAATTATGTTTTATACGCATAAAATCGGATCCTGCATTTTTAAATTAATAATTATGTATTATAAATCACCTTAGTACTTTCAATTTATTTTTCAAAAACTATGTACTATTTTGTATAAATTAAAAAAGGAAAACTGGATATTTAAATAACAGCTCATTTGTATTTCAATTATACCCTAAATTAAACCCCAATTTCCAACCCAATTAAACCCACCGGACCAAGCCCTAACCCAATTTTATAACCCGACCCACCCACCCTATTCAATTTGGACTGTTGATCATTCAGATCAATGGTCCCCATTTTCCCTTCCTAAAATAAACCCAAACGACCCCCTAACCTAATTCATTTCCTACCAACCCGTCGCCCTTGAATCTCCTTTCCTCTCCAATTCTCTCTGAAACCTAACTCAAACCATAGCCGCCGCCACCCAAATTAACCCTAATCCCCTTCGATCCCCACTCAATCCGTGGACTCCCATGGCTGTTTGAGACGTATACCCGTCTCCTACGTCTCCTGGTTGCTTGTTTTCGTGATTTTGTCAAAAGATCTCAAAGAGATCTAGTCCAAACCTTGCTCAACTTCTATCCATGGACTTTTCCGGCCATCCATGGCCGTTCGAGTCAGATCCATGGCTTTTCCGGCTAAAACTAGTAACGATATAATGTTCTCTCATCCTTCTTTGGGTTCTCTAAAACCCTAGCTCTTGAGACTTGTTACTTCTCTTTAGATCTGTCTTCGATCTAGGTGTATCCATGGGTTTTAACCGACTTTTTTCTTCGTCTCTGCTATTTTCTGAAAAAACCTAGTTATAAATCTTCCGATCTTCTTTAGATCTGTGATGGATCTATGGGTTTCTTAAGGTTTTCACTTGTTTTCCTCAAATGTTTCTCCAATTTCTGAGAGTTTCTTTATTTTTCAAACTAGGGTTTCAAAACCCTTTTGCAAAAAATGATTTCTTTCTGATTACTATGAATTTTAGCATGTTTATACATTACCTGAGTCTTTCCTTTTGGCTCGATTCATTTTTGGCAAGAACCCCTAATACTTCTGGGTTCGATTCGAAGTTTGAATTTGTTTGCGGTGTGTTTGCATGACTATTATGAACCTTCTGTTCTCTATATGTGTTCTATATGCTCTTGTGCTTCCTATTTTGATTTGCTCTTAAGGTTTCTTTGATTTTGTCCAAACCCGTGTCATTTATGGGTCCGACCATTTGTTTTATTGATTGTTCATGCAATTTATGGTGATTCTGTGTAATCTCCTTAAACCTACAGCTTTGATTTTGTGTATTTTCCTTGTAACTATGTACTGGTTTTTTGAAATTGCTTCTTTACTTTTGTGATACTTTCCTTGGTTAGTACTGATTCCCTCTGATTTTCAATCTCATCCGTGATTCTTTGAACTAATTTTTTTAGAATCAAATCGTACTCTGCCTTGTTTATGTGCTGTTAATTAACGTGTACTTTCCTCATGTTGAAACTATTCTGTACCTAGTCCTTATTACCTGCTGCATGCTTTACTATTCCTATTATAGTAAAATCAGTCTCACAAGCAATTCTTATCCTTATTTGATATAACTTGTACCCGTTTAAACTATGACTCCCTAATTGAAGGGAGTCTGGGTCTTTAATTGATTCTAATTTGCATTATTTCTATAATTATGATTAGTCAGTACTTGTTACCTTATTTTCCTACCTGTTTTCAAAACTATAAATACTCTACCCTCTCTTCTTTAAACACACGGACAATTAGTTCAGAACACACACATATACACTCAAACTCTCTCCTCTTCTCCACTACTTGTGCTACTGCTTTGTCTAAACGGCTGAAAGCCAAGGCTAGACTGTGGAACTCTGATTGCTTTACTTTGTCTACACTTTGCTTATTCAACTGGTATGTTTCTAGTTTAAATTATGAAACTCAACGCTATGTGTTCCCTTGTTTGTCAATCCCGGTCTCTTTCTGTACTGACTTAATGGGTCATGTTGTTAAATTGTACTTCTTGTTTATTGCTTTACTCAGCATGCTTAAAATTCTGCACTCCTTTGTTCAAATGTAATCATTATGTTTACTTGTTCCTGTTTTTGTCCCTCAATTAGCATGTCTCCTAATGTACTTGATTAATACTAATTCATAACTAATATTGTGTTTCTGATTTAGGTCCTCTATGTCCCCAACCCCTACTTCTCTGTTTGTAAGTGATGAAGTTGTATTGCTCTTTGAACTTGTTGTGTATGTGTTGTTCTTGCTCCTATCCCCTTTCCTTTTTAAAACTGTTTCCACTAAACAACTCTTCTGCTGTTTTGCAAACTTATTTCAAACATGTTGTTTTCAAAACTGTTTTCCAACTCAACTCCTTTAAGTCCGTGTCAAGCACTCTCACACATACTCTTAGACTACTAAGTTCTGCCCCTTTTGTGTGAGCCTTGCCTTGGGAACCTGGAGCTTTCTCTGAACTTGGACACATAAGAGCCGGCCCTTCCACACTGCACTCATTCTGTTTGGGTTATGCAATCTGGGTGTGAGCACTGTCTGGGGTCCTTTGAGGTCCTTATGGAACTCTAACACACCCAGATATGAGAAAGGCTATGGAACAATATTGGCATTTGAGGTGGTTTATTACATAACTCAGAGAGGAAGTCAGAATCAGGCTTCCTATAGTTGTAACTTCTTATTTTACATTTCTCATGTAATTCAATCACATGGTCTGTAATAATTTGTAAACAAGTACTGGGGTGGCTAGTGAAAAACGAGAGGGTAAATATGCATGCCATAATTTGTTAAGGGTAGAAAATATATTATTAGGTTTATATTCCTTATTGTGCAATAGAAACCATGCTTAGGATTCATACAATGCATTGGAAATCATGTTCTTAGGACCTATGTTTCTTGCTTCAGCCCCTCATTCATTGATCCATGCTCTCTGTCTATGCAATTAGAAATCCTACTCTTAGGAAAATTCTGCAATCCTGCCATACGCATTTAGAAATCCTGCTCTTAGGAATTCTGCGCCATGATTTTTCTACATGCACCTTAGACACCATGTTCTAGGATCTTATTTGCACTTGAATTCACACTTAGTGTAAATTGTTGATTATAAAAGACATAAAAATAGCTTCACACTTGATTCTCCCATTTAAAGTAACTGGTAATAATCTCTGCATTCGTACCAACTAGAACAACATGTTGTAGGTAATAAAAATAAGCTCCAAACCGCCTTTTAATACTTCTGAATAACCACTGCATCTTGCTTTACGCCTAGGCAAGCCTTAGGTAATAACTTAAATAAAACTAGAACTGCCTTTGTTTAATTATCAACTGTTAAAATCAGTAGGCAAACTTGATTCAGACTTCTTTTCTGAGTCATGTAATAAATTCGGTTTTGATGTTATCACTTAAACACCCTACTTTAGGATTATGAATTCAGACCTTAATTGTGTATGAGTCATACTATCTACGTGCATTATTTCTAGAGGCATATCTGAGCCTTCTACTTGTTTTATGTGGGTTTTCCCCTTATAAATGCAGTCCTACTTGTTTTGTATGTCGCCTTAGTATTTTTCCTTTGAACCTAAGGGTTTGCCTAGAACCTTCTTATAGGATATGAGTCCTAAATTTCTCTGGGACTGATAGGAAGGGACGGGTAACAACATGCAATAAGAGTCGAGACCAACCTTAGCTTAATTACCTTTACGGGACGGGAAAAGGTAGATATGGATATAATGACCGGTGCACTAATACCACGTGTAGCCCCTCTATTGAGGAGTGTCATACCAGGTATTGCATTGATGTGATCCATATTACAAACAAACCTAGGACACCCCCCCCCCCCCTTTACATTCATAAGTATGTTTTAAATTGTAACTCTTTTCAAAATTTCACCTTTCAATAATTATTTTCAAACGCTTGTGCATTTAAACTTAAATCCCATATTATTTGAGCCCTACTTTTCTATTTGCTAATTGCACAAATTCACAAAAAACGGTCTAGCCGGGAACAATACTAGTGGATCTTGAGGGGTGCCTAACACCTTCGCCTTAGGATAATTTCAAGCCCTTACCCTGTCTCTGGTTATCAAACATAGTTAAAAATTAACCCTGTAGGTGCCCTAATGCACCATAAACTCGTTAGGTGGTGACTCTTCAAAATACAAACCCCGTTCCCAAAATGAAAGAGTTTTCCCATACCAAAATGTCATAAATCTGATTTCCGCGGAAGGGGAAAAAGGGGGCTCGACAATAATTGTTGTTGTTCTTTCTATTCTATGTTATTTCTTAATGTTGCACTTAATTATACTGTCTTACTCTACACTTTTATACCTTATATTTCATTTAATCTCAGTAAGGCCCTGACTTTCCTCGTCACTACCCGACCGAGGTTAGGCGTGGCACTTACTGAGTACCGTTGTGGTGTACTCATGCCCTTTCTGTGCATTTTTTCATGTGCAGATCCAAGTACTTCCACTCAGTCTTATCATCTTTGAGGCGAGGCGATTTTGTAGAGACTTCGAGGTATATCTTCCGCGTACGCAGACCGAGGAGTCCCTTTCTATCTTTCTATAAAAGTATAGCTCTTCAGTATTTTCCTTTTGTTAGACATTTCTGGAGTTAGAGCTTCTTATGTATCTCTTAGCTTGTGATTCATGGGGTTCCGAATTTCGAGAAGTATTAGGTTCAGATTCTTATACTGTTAGGTGCCAGGCGACATCTTAAGCACTATTTCATATTGTTATTTCGGTTTAATATTATTTTCTTTCTGCAAATTGTTTCTTTTTCGCATTTGTTAGGCTTACCTAGTCGTAGAGACTAGGTGTCGTCACGATAGTTCATGGAGGGCAAACTGGGGTCGTGACAAAATCATATCATTTCCGATGCACAATTCCAACCATCTCAAACTCGATGACTCATATCATAACCTCAATTACCAAACCTTTAGCACACGACACCTTGTGCCCACATATTTCTATCTCTCTTTGCACAAATATATTCTCATGTTACTCGGTACATAGGGTCCATAACCAATGCAATCAAGATGTTCAAGGAGCCTCATTTACATAACATAAAGTAGAGTACAACTTCTAAGCCAATTAGGAACTCAGCCAGAAAAGATGAAGTTATTTTTAGAAATCATTTGGTTAAAGAAAGTACCATTTTCAGTTAAAATACAACATCGAATGAATTATTACCTTTAACATGGGATTTAATAAATTACCTTAGTAGAAATTCCCTTTTAAGTAAAATACAACCTCAGACGGTTTAAGTGAATTTAAGTGAGTAACTAATTGAATTAAAAATGAAACAATTATTGAAATTTGAGGTATTGAATATATATATATATATAAATACGGCGAAGTATTGAAAACATTATAGGGTTCCATCATAAAGGATCACAACAGTAAATGAATTTGAACAGTTAAACCACTTGAATTGGTAACAACAAATAAGCATAGCAAACAGAAAGTGCACGGCATCACCCTTCGTGCTTTATCACTCTTCCTCACCATATGCATAAATAGAAATGTGCACGGCATCACCCTTCGTGCTTTAACTCTCTCATAATCATGGCACGACATCACCTTCATGCTTTTACTCTTAATAATGTGACACAGCATCACCCTTCGTGCTTTTACTCTAAATAATGTGGCACGACATCATCCTTCGTGCTTTTACACTCACAATATTGGCACGACATCACCCTTCGTGCATTAACACTCACTCACAATATCATGGACGACATCACCCTTCGTGATTTACAATCTCTCACAATATCATGCACGACATCACCCTTAGTGTTTTACACTCTTTATCACCCAAACAATAGAAACAATGACATCCTGGCAAGAGAATCAATAATAGAAACAATAACATCTCGACAAGGGAATCAACAATAGAAACAATAACATCCCGACAAGGGAATCAACAATAGAAACAATAACATCCCGACAAGGGAGTCAACAATAGAAATAATAACCCCCTGGCAATGGAATCAACAATAACCAATCTTGTTTCAACAGTTAGCTTCGAAATATAGATATTAACTTGAGTCAATACTCAACAATGGTCAATTACCAAGAGAATGTCACAAGCCATATTCAACATGAATAATCGTCAATTTAAGCATGAATAGTACATAATAAGGATCACAGAAAAACCAAGAAGCACAATAACCTTAACAAAATAACAAGATATAATAAGCACGTGATACCTACACCGATAACCACAACAATTGGACATATAACATATTGGCATGAAGTCATAAAGGAACTCACAATCAAGAAGTATCAAAACAATTAGGAAGTCAATCACTTCAATTAAGACAATTAAGGGTCAATAACAAGTAAGAATTTGAGGAAAGCTAACAACATCATATGGAGCATAAAAAGGTAATCTAAGCAATTAAGAAACTCAATCATAATGGAATACTTCCCACATAATGAACATAAGGACCTAAGAACCCTAAAAGCAAATTTACCACAAATAAGTCTGAGCACACACTCGTCATTTTGTATGCATGGACTACAATTAGCATAGAAGACTCAAATCCTAAGGGGAAGTCCCCCATACAAGGTTAGGCAAGATACTTACTTCAAAGACGACAAACCGATACTCTAAAATGCACTTATCGAGTGAAAAGACCTCCGGATGGCTCAAATCTAACCAAATTAACTTCAAAGTACAAGTAAAACACATAAGAGATTATTTCGGATCATAAAGTCTCAATCTTTATCAAAATTCAAAAATCGGTCCAAAAGTCGATCCCCCGGCCGGCACCTCGGAACCTGGCAAATTTTACAAAAACTGAATACCCATTCCGATACGAGTTCAACCATACAAAATTTATCAAATTCCGATATCATTTGTTCCCTCAAATCATGACTTTTCATTTTAGAAATCTCCTTCAAAAACCAACATTTCTCCCAACCCAAAACACAAATTAAATGATGAAAATGAAGATAAAATCATGGAATATGTTAGATTCTAGGTGGAGAACACTTACCCAATCGAATTGCTTGAAAAACCCACAAAGAAGCTCCCAAAACCAAGCTTTAGAAGTCAAGATATGCTGAAAATGGTGTAACCCTCGATTTGGAATTATATTCTGTCTGCCCAGATTTTGTGAATCGCGAACGCGGAAGGACAATCGCGTTCGCGAAGAAGGGAAACTAAGGCTGCCAAGAAAAGCCATCACTAACGCGAGCTAAGGCATGCGAACGCGGAGAGTAAAGAATAGAGACTTACACGAACGCGGAGAATGTAATGCGAAAGTGAAGAAGAAATAACCACCAGCCCCCAGCTCCTAATTCTACTATACGAACGCGAGGGAGTGGCTACGAACGCGAAGAAGGAGAAAGGCAAACCTTCACAAACGCGAGAGGTTAGACCCAAACGTGAAGAACAATAGATTCCTCCTCTAGGATTACTCTTTGCGAACGCAGAGGAGTAGATGTGAATGCGAAGAAGGAAACCAGCTGACAGATATCAACAATCCAAGAATAGGGAAAATGTCCCGTGGCCTACCCGGAACACACTCGAGGCCCCCGAGACCCCGTCTAAACACACAAACAAGTCATATAACCTAACAGGGACTCGCTTGAGGTCTCAAATCACATCAAACAACGGCAAAAAAACGAATCACACCATGAATCGAACTTAGGAACTTTCAAACCTTTCAACTTCCAAAACTCGTGCCGAAACCTATCAAATCAACCCGAAATGACGCCAAGTTTTGCAAACAAGTCCAAAATGACATAACAAAGTTGTTCCAACTCTTGAATCGCATCCCGACCCTGATATCACCAAAGTCAACTATGGGTCAAACTTCTCCATTTTCC
This sequence comes from Nicotiana tabacum, assembly GCF_000715075.1. Taxonomy (NCBI): domain Eukaryota; kingdom Viridiplantae; phylum Streptophyta; class Magnoliopsida; order Solanales; family Solanaceae; genus Nicotiana; species Nicotiana tabacum. The sequence goes on along the minus strand of NC_134082.1, from coordinate 177,818,605 downwards.
AAACTTCAACTTTTCCAACTTTCGCCAAAATGCCTCAAATTACGTACGAACCTCCAAATCTGAATCCGGACGCACGCCTAAGTCCAAAATTACCATAAAAGGCTGTTGAGATCACCCACAACCCATTTCGGGGCCGTTTACTCAAAAGTCCAATTCCGATCAAATTCTCACCGTTTAAGCTTCCAAAACTAGCTTCCATCTTCCAATTTGACTCTGAATCATCCATTAACTGAATTCAACCATGTACGCAAGTCGATACATATATTATGAAGCTACTCGTGACCTCAAACTGCCGAACTAGACACAATTGCTCAAAACGACCAGTCGGGTCGTTACATCTACTATTATTTCTGCTTAGATGTTCTCTATTAAAATTCTCTATTGTATTTGAAATTGCATATTACTAATTTTTTTGGGAAAAAAGGCATATGAACTTGGTTGTCACTTTGTTCAACAATGTATATATGTAGAGATGCCGAAGCAAAATCGGGTGAAAAATCTATTCAAATCAATCAAAGGGAGCTCTTCACTTGCTCCAGAGCAGTCATCACATGCTCAGTCTTAGGCTCAAGCTTCATATTCATCTTCTGATCGAGACTCTTTATGTCAGACATAGCCCATCATTCCATCTTCATCAACTAATAGAGTCTCATCACAGAATGGCATTCCAGCTTTATCAACTAATAGAGCCTCGTCACAAAATGGTATTCCAGCTTCATCAACTAATAGAATCTCGTCATAGAATGGCATTCCAGCTTCATCAACTAATAGAGTCTCGTCACAAAATGGCATTCCAGCTTCATCAACTAATAGAGTCACTTCATAGAATGGTATTCCAGCTTCATCAACTAATAGAGTCTCGTCACAGAATAGCATTCCATCTTCATCATCTGATGGAGTCTCGTTATAACCAACTACACGTAGACGAGTTATAGATGACTCAGAGCCTCATGATTGGTTTGTCGATATTATAGGTACATATAATTTAAAAATGATAAACGTTACAAGTTTTTATATGTTCTTTATTTTGTTGCAGATGAACGTCAAGTGATAAAATCTATTAGGTTGAAGGTTCACGATGTCCATAACTTGGAGAATGGATCGCGTATAATTGTAGAATGTGATGAGTTTGCTCAACCTATTGGAAAATCAGTCAGCCTTCTTGCAGGATTTTTGGGGCAGCTTGCTACAAATCCTCGATACTATAATGGAGCGATAGCGAGGGTGAATTCCACGCCGTTGTTATTACAGTCGATGACGACAGATGTTGTGTCGTTGTCGGTGTTTTTAATGGCGGAGAAACGATAAGATAATGGAGGAATATAGATTAGAGTTTCATATTGTAGTGTTTAATGTATTATACGATACATTTGAAGAGTACATTTGAAGTCTGTTGTTATAATCAGTGGCAAAAACACTCCATGTCATTTATGTTGGCATCAAAGCTTCAAAACTAACAATAAGAGATCAATACTGTCTAGAGGAGGAGATAATACTCTAGGCAGAGAGCAGTAAAGGATAGAACTAAAGTTCTTTTAGAGAATCAGACAGAATATCTGACTTTAAGCTAGAACAAACAAATTATTGATGGAGGCAAATCCACATAAAAGATCAATCTTTTCGAGGGCAAACTGTCACTGGTATTCAGAAGTTAACTCGGGTACTTCATCTTCATCATCGGCAAGAACACTGTGGCATTTTCCCACTAATAGGAAAGTAAAAGAAGAAAGTAGAAAATAGTGATTGACACTTACCCCAGTCTCCCTAGCTTGATCATTCACATAACTCCCATCTTTCCTCTTATGAGTCTCAGTCCACAATTTGCCGCGATCAACTTCTTTTCCTTGTTTCTTCCAAAAGTTTTAAAAAGTAAAATTAAACTAAATAACTCTTGTCACATTAAAGCGATAGTAAGTACGTTGTATTAAACTACCATCAAAGCCTTTCTTCTAGCCAAACTCATAGCACCACTAGTATGGGGAAGTGTTTGTTGTCCTCGAATCCATTGATTTCTCAAGCAAAGCACCTTCGAGTCAAAGTAGGAGAATTTTGTTACATATAAAAAGCAACAAGGGGCCAAAGCGCCTACGAGTCAAAAAGGGAAAAAAAGAAGTCACATCAGTGGCAGAGAAGAAGCAGCAAAACAAAAAAGGGAAAATAAAATAGAAGCAACAGCAGCAGCAGAGACAAGTAGTGAAAGAAGAAGAAGAAGAAGAAGAAGAAGAAGAAGAAGAAGAAGAAGAAGAAGAAGAAGAAGAAGAAGAAGAAGAAGAACCTTTGTTCCCTTTTTTGAACGGTAGTTAACACACAATGCTCATTGGTCCATGGGAATGCCTTCTGGAGCATTCTTGATGATATCTTCTTTAATCAATAATGGATCCTCGGCCTCGTGCCATAGTTTAAGCCTGAATTCCTTCCACTTTTTATTAAGTGAATTATTAATCAAACATTTTACCTTTTGCAGATCACTCGTAAAGAAAAATCGAGACTTTACAAAAATAATATATGTTAATTTACTGTTGACAGAACTATAACATACAAACTAAGCAAAAGAATTAAAAGGCATTACCATTACTAAATCATTAAAAGCACGGTTCATAAAAGGTTTAGGCATAGATGCGCAACTCTCGAAGCCAATAGGAAAGTATCTGCAATTCTTGAATCAGTACAAATACCTCATATTATTCACATATTTTTACCACTCAATAATGTTCGCAATTTTGAATGTGTATCTAAACCGTTACTTGGCATTCAAGTAATAGAACTAATCGATGGGTATTTTATTGGTTGTGCTATGAATCATAGCCTAGGAGATAGGACTTGTTTTTGGTATTTTTGCAATTATTGGTCTGAAGTTTTCTTGTGGGTATGAAATTATTTCCAAGATTCCAGTTTTAAACCGTTGGTTTCCTTAAAATATGAATATTCTAATTCATCTTCCATTAAATATGCATATTGCGGCGTTTTTATCTGCATATTTCGTCGGTTAGATGAAAACAGTCATATTACACTTTTTGGCGGAAGCGATTATGGTGGGTATGTGGGCTGCCATTAATGAGAATTACGACGGTTCTTAAATGCTGCTATAAGCAAATCTGACCGCCGCAATTGCCCCAGTTTTTTGTAGTGGAATGGCACTCCAATCCCTTCACCCAAAAATTCTCCCCAACACTCCCGAGAGAGGTCACCTCAAAGATGAACATCATATACGAATAATCAACAAGGGGACGATAAACTGCCGAAGACATATTAAAATAGCTAATCGCAGAACATGTAAACAACGCCCTTCAAGCTTTCGTTAGTAGATTGTCAACTGTACCACCAACTCCACCTCCAAACAACAACGCAACCATATAAAACCCATGATCGGGACTTGCTAATTCAGGCAACGGAGGAACTCCCAGCGAATCTCGCGATGGAAGGTCAGATACCCAAAATAATTTTGATTTATAAAGCTTAGTACTAACTTTATAGAAGTAGCTTAAGAATCAGAATGACCGCATAAACAAATACCTGATGTGCCATCCGTGATTAAAGGAATGGATATTGACAAATATTCACAACAGCCCTGGAAGCCAAGTGTTGCTCCCTTGCCGATTCCAAAAAGTTTAAGATGCCCGATATTCCGAAGTATGATGGAACAACCGACCCACAAGATCATATAACTGCGTTTACAACTGGCGTGAAAGGCAATGATTTAACCAAGCAAGAAACTGAGTCGGTGCTGGTAAAAAAAATTGGCGAAACACTAACAAAAGGAGCACTAATATGATATTCTCTTTTACCAGAAAATTCTATTGATTATTTTGTTGAGCTTGCAGATTCATTTATAAAAACGCACTCGGGAGCTCAAAAAGTTGAAAAGAAGATGGAAGACATCTTCAAAATAAAATAAGGAGATACAGAGCTACTTAGGGAATTTGTGGATAGATTCCAGTGTGAAAGAATGATGTTACCGCATATACCTGATAATTGGGCGGCCATGGCGTTTGCAAGTAACTTAAATGAAAAAAGCCCAGAAGCCACGAGAAGATGATATCACCCTTCGTGCTTTTACTCTCTCTTACCAAAACAATACACGACATCACCCCTTGTGCTTTACGCTCTTCCTCACCCAAACAACAATCACAAGGAAATTAGGGTAAGGGAATCTATAACTTCGAAGTAAATCAAATAACAACAAGTAATGAAAGAAACAATATAACTCGGATATCAACAAAGAATCAGAAATTAACAAATGCACGACATCACCCTTCGTGCTTTTACTCTCGTCCTCACCAAAGCAATCATAGAATAAAAATATGCACGGCAACACCCTTCGTGCTTTTACTCTTTTTCCTCACCAAATAATCAATAAAATCGGCACGTAATGGTACATCGTGCGGCACGACATCAACCTTCGTGCTTTACACTCTTTCCTCACAAAAACAAACAATGCACGACATCACCCTTCATGCTTTAACTCTCTTCCTCACCTAAACAATAATCACAACAACAGGGTAAGGAAATAAACAAAAATGTAATAGAGATCCCGGCAAGGGAACAACAGTTAAATAATTAAATCCCGGTAAGGGAGCAACGATTAAACAATTAAATCCCAGCAAGGGAATAACAAATAAATCAACAATAGCCCGGCAAGGGTGACAACATAATGATCTCTTCTCTTTATTAATTTTACTTTACAATTCACTTCACAACTCGAGCCAATGCTCTAGAGGTGCGATTATCACTTATATTTCCACAACTCATTTCACAACTCGAGCCAATGCTCTAAAAGTTCAATTGTCACTTATACTTTCACTATTTCGCTATACAACTTGAGCCAACACTCCTTAATGTTCATAGATCACAATTCTTTCCATAAATTTTATACAACAATTAGAAATCTTCACCAAGGCATGAATAATACCACGAAATCATAAAAAATTACAATATAAGACCCACGGTCATGCTTGACACCATCGTATAGATACTTGTCACCATGCCTATACATCGTACTCGACAAGAAACAAATAACAAATAAGACACAACTCCTAATCCCTCAAGGAAAGC